>NC_133537.1:185161402-185461402 GCF_048544455.1 Silene latifolia | reverse complement strand
ACAAAAATATCCAAGAGGCTAGCGAAGTGGACTCAATTGGCCGCTCCTACATTATGGAGCAAGAATGAGGCCATGGCCGGTGGGCCACACGATCCAACGGCTCAAGCTTGATCTCTCCGCTGCAAAGGGAGAAGCCGGAAGGCTAAGCTTGACCTCCCGGCTGCTCGGAAGCGTGCGGAGGAAGTTGAGAAGCGACTGCGGCCGAGAAGGCCAAAGTTGAGGCCGCGATGCCACCTCGCCCGATTCTTTGGAGGAGCGGGACAGGTATAAGGGTGGCTACGACGCCGTTGTTGCCAAAAGGGAAGAATGGAGGGGGATGTATGAGGCTCAGTCGGAGGCACTCGCGGACACTAGGGCTGTTCTTGCCCAAAGGGAGAAAGACATTGAGGTGCTTCAAGATAAGATCCTCCCTGACCTGTGCGCTCAATTCCGGGATCAGGCCGAGGAAGCGACCAGGGAGGCAATCAAGAGGCTCATTCCTGAAGACTCCTTCCCGTGGGAGAAATTTGAACAGCTTCTGGACGAGATGGCAGATGCCGCGGAAAAAGCGGCTGCGGAAAAAGAGGAGGCGGCGAAGGCGACTCAGATAGCCGAGGCCAAGGCGGCCTATGATGCAAAGGTGAAGGAGGCCGAAGAGGAGGCTGAAAGGCTGAAAACATGTGGAGATGACAAGCTTCCCTCTGGGCCGGCCACCGAAGTTGACGCTGCTGCTGCCGATGGTGGGCAGCATCAAGCGTAGGGAGACGGGCGGTCGTCACCAGACTCACCCGGCGTCTCGGATAGCTTTAGCTGTTCGGGGGCCAACTACTGAGCCTTTCCTCCCTGCCATTTTTGGCGCTTCAAATATCATGTCTGTAATCTTTTGCTTTTCTTTTCCTTGTTTATGTAAAACTTTGGTAGGTTGCGTTTTGGCTTATCCCTATTGGGACGGCCGTCGTCTGCATTCTTCTCGTTTGTAATCTGTTGTCATCAATGAAGGTTTGGTTGTTTTGCCTGTGGCTTGGCCGAGGTCTTTTCTTGTCTTCTTGCGTTATTAATTGAGCGCTTTTTCATTTTTACCTTCAGCTTAGCCGAGGCAGCTAGAATGCGTATCTCAACTGCGTTGAACGTCTTTTTCTTGAACATGTTAGCGTATCGACCGTTGTGTCCCCTGCCAGACCTTCGGTTGGCCGAGGCGACTAGGGGTTACGACGCGACAGCGTATGCTAGCGTATCGATCGTTGTGTCCCCTGCCGGGCCTTCGGTTGGCCGAGGCGGCTAGGGGTTACGACGCGACAGCGTAAGTTGGCGTATCGATCGTTGTGTCCCCTGCCAGGCCTTCGGTTGGCCGAGGCGACTAGGGGTTACGACGCGACAGCGTATGTTGGCGTATCGATCGTTGTGTCCCCCCGTCGGGCCTTCGGTTGGCCGAGGCGACTAGGGGTTACGACGCGACAGCGTATGTTGGCGTATCGACCGTTGTGTCCCCTGCCAGGCCTTCGGCGGGCCGAGGCGACTAGGGGTTACGGCGCGACAGCATTCTTGGGGTGACCCGGAGGGGATAAACACTTTGATGGAAAAATTGGGCGATTCTTCATTAGATGTAAACATGCGTTGGGGTGCCAACAACTGTTTTGGACACCTCCGCCGCTACACAAAGTATTTCCTGAGATTGTCAGTGTTCCAATGGCTCATTAGAGGCACACCCTCCATGTCGGTCAGCCGGTATGTACCCGGCCTCATTTCTTCAACCACTTTGTAGGGACCCTCCCAGTTGGCCGTTAGTTTACCATGAATGTTTCCCTTGTTGGTGGCGGCCGACTTTCTTAGGACTAGATCCCCTACTTTCAAGTCCCTTTTGTGGACTCTTCGGTTGTAAGCTCTTCTCATTCGGTTTTGGTATACCGCCAAGTTGAGGCGTGCTGTATCTCGGCTTTCTTCAACTAGGTCTAGGGAGGTTCTTAAGCCTTCCTCATTTTCAACCGGGTTAAAGGTGGCCGTTACAATGTTGGCACCGTTGCTTCAATTGGCGGACCTTGGCCCGTAGACTAAGTGGAACGGACTGTACCCCGTTGCTTCTTTCTCCGTGGTTCGCAGGGACCATAGGACGCCGGGTAGTTCATCGGCCCATCTTCCCTTTAGGTCTTCAACTTGATACCGAGTTCTTCCAGCCAGCTCATTATTGTGTCACTCCAAAACTCTCGGCCGTGGTCGAATACCATGACTTGGGGTAACCCAAAACGAGTTATGACATTTTCCCGTTACCTTTCTTACTACCGTCGTCTTTGCGATCTTGCTACGACTTCAACCCATTTGGTGAAGTAATCAACGGCGACAATCAAGAACTTTCTTCCACCGGATGCCGTTGGAAATGGCCCTAGTAGATCCATCCCCCACTTTGCGAATGGAAGGGGATTAAGTACCATTGCCGAGTCTTGGGACGGCGCATGTATCACCGGAGCATGCATTTGACAGTTGTTGCATTTTTTGGTCTTGGTTACGAATCCGCAAGCATGGTGGGCCAGTAGTAGCCGGCTCGGAGAGCTTTGTGGGCTAGTGTTCTTGCCCCCATGTGATGGCCGCAGATGCCTTCGTGGATCTCTATCGATATTAGCTCCGCGTCGCCGGATCGACGCACTTTAAGAGTGGCCTCGTCACGGACCTCCTGTACAATTCCCTTTCAAACACCAAGTACCTTGCTGCGATCCTCTTTATTTTCTTCGAGAGACTGCGGTCCTCCGGTAGTTCGTTTGTCAATTTGTATTTCATTATCGGAGTCATCCACGTTGTCTCGGTCTCTATGTTACCCACCATGCCGACGGCCCCTCGGTAATGCTCTTGGCATTCCCGATGTCCACCAAGACACGTTGGTGACATTCTTGATGGTCGAATCAAGCGAGTTTTGAGAGAGCGTCGGCTCGGTTGTTCTCGGACACAGGAATGCATTGTATCCGAAAAGATTTCAACTTTGAGGTGTCGGCTTTACCCTTTCCGGTATCTTACCATTCCGTCGTCTCGAGTCTCGTACTCTCCTCTGATTTGATTAGCCACCAAAAGTGAATCTGTTTTCAAAATGATGTGCTCGCCCCTGCGACCTAGATAGCTCGGACTCCGGTTATCACCGCCTCGTATTCGGATTCGTTGTTTGAGGCCGAGAAGGTAAATTTCAAGGCGTACTCGAACTCGTCCCGTTTGGGCTGATGATAAGTATGCGGCTCTGAGCTGTTCGTCGTGGAGGACCCGTCGGTGTATACCTCCCATACTCCGGGGTTTTGCTCTTCTTGGTATGTGCATTCGGCTAGGAAATCGCGATTGTCCTTTTTATCGAGGGCCTTGGCTTGTATTGAATGCCGGCCGGATAGCTCTACGCCCATTTGATGAGTCTCGCGAATTGCTCAAATTTTTCAATGCTTTCTCCAACGGCTGGTCGGTTAGGGCCGTCACGGGGTGTGCGTCGAAGTAGGGTTTCATTTCCTTGCGGCGACGATGACAAAGAAAGTCGCTTTTTCAATCGCGGGTAATTTCTCTCGGCGGGCAACAATGTATGGTGACAAAGTAGATTGGGTCTTTTTGCTTGTCCTCTTCTCGACGATCACGGCATCGGCCGTGGCCGAGGTAATCATGTCTGGATATAGTGTTTCCCCGACATCGGCTGGATAGGGTTGGGAGAGTCTCAAGATGAGCTTTCGATTGTTTGAAAGGCGTGCTCTCTCCTCCCCACCAAGTCTTTATTCCCCTTCAACACCTTGAAGAATGGGGTGCTCTTGTCGGCTGACCGAGAGATGAAACGGGCTAGAGCCGCCATCCTCCCGGTCAGCATCATGACCTCCTTTCGGTTCCTCGGCTCCGGCAGGTCTAGGATCGCCGGACTTTATCGGATTAGCGTCAATTCCCCGGCACTGACAAGTACGCCGAGGAATTTTCCTGCCCGGACACCGAAGTTGCATTTCATTGGGTTGAGCTTCATCTTGTACTTTCTTAGTGAACAAAATGTCTCGTGTAAATCGGCTAAGTGCTCGCTGTCGGACTTGCTTTTTACAATAGCATCGTCGACGTAAGCCTCAATGTTTCGCCCTTTTTGATTTTGGAACACTTTGTCCACCAGTCTTGTGTAAGTCGCACCGGCGTTCTTTAAACCAAACGGCATCATTTTGTACATGTATGTGCCGTTAGCGGTGATGAATGCGCATTTAGGCATGTCTTCCTCGGCCATAAACACCTGATGATACCCCGAGAAGGCGTCCAGCAGGCTCAGCATAGTGTAGCCTGCCGTCGCGTCGATTAAGCTATCTATTCGAGGCAAGGGATAGCAATCTTTGGGGCACGCTTTATTAAGATTGGTAAAATCCACACACATCCTCCATGCCCCCGATGATTTCCTCACCATTACAACATTAGCTAACCATTCAGGATAGGTACAAGGCATGATGAAGCTGCCGCGAATTTATCTACCTCGGCTTTGATGGCCTCATCTTTCTCGGCTGAGGAGTTCCTCATCCTTTGCTTAACAGGGCGAGCGGTGGGGAGTACGTTTAGCCTGTGAACAATTACCTCCCGGCTCACGCCTGGCATCTCGGCCGCTGAGTAGGCGAAGACGTCTTTGTTTCTCCTCAGCAGATCTAGGAGGGCGGCTCTGAACTTTGGCTCCAGGTTAACACCGATAGTTACGGTGCGGCCTGGGTCAATCTCCACCTCTTCGCTCTCCGCTCCCTCTACCATGCCGACGGTGGTATTCCTGTGCTTGCCCTCCTGTTGCAAGGATGGGCTCTTCCCCTTCTCCGACTCCTTCGCCACTTTGAAGGATTGCATGTTGCACCCTCTGGCGGACACTTGGACATTGACCACTTCGTTCTTTTCGTTTTTTGAGACGAGCTTATGCACTTCCCCCCGGTCCGAGACATACATCAATGTCAGAGCCCGGATGGACATTACCGCATCGGCTTCGCTCAGGGTGACTCGGCCTATGAGAACGTTGTAGGCAGACGAGCCGTCGATGACCACGAACTCAGACATAACGTTTTTGGCCGCACTTCCCTCGCCGAACCTCACCGACAGCCTGATTGACCCAAGGGGTACCAGGCCGGCTCCAGAAAAGCTGTACAACGGGTTAGTGCAGGGGCTCAAGTCTTCAACTTTCAGACCGAGGTTGAGAAAGCATTCGCTGTACATAACGTTTGTGTAGGCGCCTGTGTCAATCAGGCACCTCTTCACCAGGTGGTTGGCTATGTCCAAGTGGACTACGAGTGGGTCGCTGTGAGGGGCGATGACTCCCTCGTAATCCTTCTTCCCAATAGTTATATCGGGGATGTTGGAAGCGGGAGTCGCTGTGTTGGGCACAAAGTTGATGGCCTGATACAACTCGTTCAGGTGCCGTTTGTGCCCATGAGCGGACCCACCGCTCTCGTTGCCCCCGATGACGACATGGATTACTCCTATCCGTTCGAAGACGGATTTCTTATCTGAACCGTCGGCATCAGTCTTTTGGCCTTTGGCAACATATTTGCCGAGGCTCCCTTTCCGGATCAGTTCTTCAATGGCATTCTTTGTTGGGGTTGGTGTCCTTAACAGTTAGTGCAAGGACTTATAAACCTCTAAAAGGATCAAAGGGCATACTTTTGGTATTATTATCAGTTGATCCACGTTTATCAATAACGGTTGGCTTGCTAGATAAGTTTGACGTTATTGTCATACAGATGGCGGTGATCAACTGGTCCCTAAAAGTCACACCTATAGGATACGTTCGAGAGATGTGATGGTATGAAAATGCAGTCATGTAGATGCCAAATTTGACTAACCAGTTAGTCCGAGTTATTTGACTAGTAATTAGTCAAAATGTGATGTTGAGATATTATATTTAATACGGATTAAATATTATGGGCTAAGGCGAATTAACCAGTTAATTCGTAAAATTAAATATAAGCGTTTTATATTTGATTAATGTATATTGAATTTAATTATACAATATCGTCTTTGTCGAACATGTATTAATACTTCAACTAACCCGTGTTATTAGTTGATGTTTTAATAGCCGATAACCGATGACGATTTATAATAAACCGCGTCATATACATTTAGCAATTTTGAGCCATCCACGAGGTAAAAATTAAGAGGAAGTGGAAGCCCACTTCCCCATGCATACCCTCGGTCCAGCCGAACAAAACAAAAGGAGAGACTCCCTCTCCTTTTGACCTAGCGATTTTCATTTACAGAAAAACTAGGGTTTTGGAGATTAAGCTTTCTCTGAAACCGAGATCTCACATCTCGAGAAAAACTCACATCAAGTTCTCCCAATATTGCAAGGCAATCGGAGAACACGTTCTAGCACAAGGGCATTTCTCGGACGGTCTTGGGTGCAACAATTAGGAGGGAATCTCTGTTGATTTCTGTTCTTTACGCCGTGCATCAAAGGACCCGAGGTTGATTCTTTATCTTTATCGTTTCATTATTGTATTTCGTTTATGACCATATTTCACATGTTAAATTTACGTTATAGTCCTAAATTTAAAGGGTCTTATACGGATATTACCCCACAAGTGGTATCAGAGCGAGGCCACGTAAATTTTCATTGTGATTTTTCATAAATCGATTTGAAACGATTTTGTTTTTGTCATAAAAACCGTGCGGCAGCCTCTCGGCAGAATTTTTCTTGTTTTGCACACGGCTGTTTTGAAATTTTGTGTCTTGGGAACCGTGTCCAGTTTACACGGTTGCAATTGTTGTTGTTTTGTCTCGAAAACCGTGCCGTTTCATGCTTTACATGGCTGTTTTGTCAATTGTAAAATTGTTTTGATGCAGTTTTGATCAAAATTGCGTTTGTTTTGTTTCGTCAAAACTGTTTTCACGAGGGTTTTGTATTTTCCAGAAATTTTTGTCCTCGATCGAGCATGTTTTTACTCGATCGAGAGCTTTTTCTGTCTTGTTTTGGTTCGATCGAGTCCCTGCTGTACTCGATCGACCCCCTTCTAAACCCCTCTTCGATCGAGTTGTCCTCGTACTCGATCGAAGCGATTTGAGCGATAAAAGTACTCGATCGACCACCAGTTTAGTCGATCGAGCACTTTCTCGATTAGCCATCCTCTCGATCGACTTGCGGTTCAGTCGATCGAGCCCTTTTGTTCCTCGATCGAGCACTTATGTCCCTGGATCGAGGGATTTTGTTTTAGCGACTTTGAAAATTTATTCTTTTTGCTTTAAATTTTCTTTTGGCCTTATTATGTACTTTATACGGATATTGTACACTCGCTATGATTGTGAAACGGTTTACACACGTACCATTAAGTTATTTTAAAGCGTATTTAAAGTAACGGACTGTATTAGATTAAAATTAAATTGATAGAAGCAGTTTTATCACATGAATTTTAATCATTAAAAGGTGGTTTGGATAAATTTAACATAATTACAGAATTATGTCACGAATGAATTTGTTTTTAGTTGATGCATTTAATTATCGTTTTGTTGAATGCCTTGAATGCCTTTTATTACGTATTTATTTATTTTTGCAAACGGTTGTAACTTAGTGTGGCCTTAGTAGAACGTGTTACCGTAATGATGGAACACGGTCTTGGTTGTATTTTGAGATCTCGTATCTCCATTTTATTTCTTTTAATTACAGTTTTTAATTAGAATGTAAATAGGTTTATATTTGTAATTTTAAATTGTAATTTTTGAGAAGACCAAAGATGGAGACCGGATGCTCACTCCCGCTACTTGGATCAAGATGGAACATCAAGACAAGCTTCTCGGGTCCAACGGTGGATTCCAAAGTTGTTTTATGTTTTATTTTACTAGGATAGGCCACACTAGGAATTTTTATTTACGTATTGCATTCTTTTATTTATTTTTCCGTAACGATAGTATGCATCATATTCCGCCTAAAAACCAAACCACCTAATTATTACATGAAAACTGACACATATAGAGGTCACGAGTTAGTTTTCTTTGACATTCTCATGTCACACGATCCATGCTAAGCCATCACCTAAATTAATTCATTCACGCAGACGCTAGTTATTCGTTCACTTAATATGAATTGTAATTTAGTTGATGGGATCTTCCTCGTATAAACAAAAATTGAGAACGGTCTTTATAGGTCAAACTCCAATGAGTCCCTTCTTCGTCGGTAGGCATAATATGACCCCTTCTACGTCGGGTAAGTTGGAACCGATTGACCTATTTTATCTCAACATTATGATCACTCGTACGATCCTGTGATTATGGTGGACTATAGATAGGATTTACAGAAATCTATCGACCAAGAGTTCTTACGAAAGAATTAGCTAAACAGTTGGCTTATCAGTTTACAGAAATTGAGTCTTGGGATCACTTGTATCATTCTTGAGGGAGATCAATTATGCAAGTGCGAGAGTCTACACGTTAAAACGAATTTTTAAATAGACTTAAATCACCTCGATGAGTTGCTTATTTCGTTTTGTTTTTCTTTCTTTTTCGAAAGTAGATCACGAACTTTTAAACTGCTAATATCAAATGGTGGTTCTACGATAACCCAATGCCAAGTGCCACATTGGACCGTGAGTCCTGGCCGGATCTTCATGAATCGGATGAATCGGTCTACTCGGAAGAATGATGGATCAAACTTCGCGGGTCGGGAGGCGGCATTACGGAATGCCGGCTGGCGACGGAAGCTCAAATATCTCTTGGAGCCCATCCCGGCAAACCCAGGTCCCACGGCTAGAGCTGCTGAAATCACCAAGTTTAATGATTTCTGTATGGAAGCGGGTGCGATTAAAACGTACTCATTTTTGCAATGGAACCCAATTTGCAGAAACGCTTCATAGCCCATGGTGCGAACAAGATTTTCACCACGCTCACCAAGGAATTTTCGAAAGCACCGAGAATCGTGACCTATGAGCATACCACTCGCTTCTTTGATGCGAGACTCGAGAAAGGGCCAACTGTTAGCCCACACATTCTCAGCATGATTGAGAATGTCGAGAAGTTGGAGACCTTTGATTGTAAGATCAGCGAGAACATTGTGATCGACCGCATACTTCACTCACTCCACGATGGTTATTCGCAATTTAGAGCGAATTACTATATGAATGATTTGAAGAAAACTCCCCATGAACTGCACTCCCTCCTCGTACAGACCGAGAAGGACATGAAGTTCAGTGGGAGCATGAAACAGGATATTCTCGTTGTGACAAACAAGGGAAAGGGTAAGGGCAAAGCTCAGGCAAACCTAGCAGTAGGTAAGGCGAAGTTCAAGAAGTCGGGTTGAGGTAAGAGTGGGCCTGGTGAGTCGAGCACCTCATGAGGCACGACAAAGAGCAAGAATGAAAACATGGAATGCCATCACTGCCACAAGATGGGCATTGGAGACGCACATGTCCTGTTTATCATGAGGACATAAAAGCAGGTCGCGTTAAACCTGTTGGTATGTCTTCTTCTTCTACTTTTATTCATATGATTGAGATTAACCACGCAAGTTACGGAACTTGGGTACTTGATACTGGTTGTGGTTCTCATCTGTGTAATCATGTGCGGGGCCTCCAAATCTCGAGCCTCTCGTAAAGGGTGAGGTTGACTGCGTGTCGGAATGGAGCAAGAGTGGCTGCCGTCTCAAAGGGGACATATGTGATCCAGCTTCCTAGCGGATTTGAGTTGTCATTATATGATTGCTATTATGTACCCAGTCTTTCCAAAAACATTATTTCGTTTCGCACTTGACAAACTTGGTTTTTCATTTGTAATAGAGAATAATACTTGCATTTTCTCTTTACACAATATGATTTATGGCAAGGCAGTCTCCATGAACGGAATTTATGTTTTAGATCAGACCACCGAAATTTTACACGTAATGAATAAAAAGTTAAAGGTTGGTGACAAAGATCGAGGCGTATCTATGGCAATCGCCGTATGGGACACATTAATGAGAAACGCGTAAAACAGCTCATTAAACATGGAGCTATCTCGGCCTTTGATTTTCAATCATTTGGCACGTGTGAATCATGTCTCATCGGTAAGATGACTCGAATTTCCTTCAAAGGTGTTGGAATGCGCGCTGCTGACCTATTAGGACTCATACACACGGATGTATGTGGACCTATGTCAATCACCGCACGAGAAGGCTATAGGTATTTCATCACTTTCACGGACGATTTAAGTAGATATGGATATGTCTACTTAATGAAGCACAAAAGTGAATCCTTTGAGAAATTCAAGGAATACCAGAATAGGGTGCATAACCTATTAGGTAGGAAGATTAAAACACTGCGTTCAGATCGTGGTGGCGAGTATCTTTCTCACGAGTTTGATCAACACCTAAAGGACTGTGGGATTGCCCTACGATTAACTCCACCGGAACACCTCGGTTGAACGGTGTGTCGAACGGAGAAATCGAACACTACTTGATATGGTTCGATCCATGATGAGTCACACCGTGCTGCCTGACTCATTATGGGGTTATGCTCTTCTGTCAGCTGCTCTAATACTTAACCGAAGTCCGTCTAAAGCTGTTGACAAGACTCCATATGAACTATGGAAAGGAACGGTCCCTAACTTGTCCTTTATACGGGTTTGGGGCTGCGAGGCTTATGTCAAGTGGAGACCTGAAGATAAGCTCGGCCCGCGATCGGTCAAGACATACTTTATAGGTTATCCTAAAGGAACACTTGGTCATTACTTCTATTCGCCAACCGAACAACGTGTATTTATTGCGGCCGGTCGACATTCTTAGAGAAGGAATTTCTCGAGAATGCAAAGAGTGATAGAACCTTCGACCTGTCGGAGATTCCGGAACCAAACACCGAGCAACCATTGGAGGAACCTGTTCCTTCAATCCCGGCTGCGGTGAATATTCCTGAGGAACCTAGGAGGTCGGGAAGAGTCTCTATTCCTCCAGACAGATACATTGGTATGGTCGAGGAACATGACATAGATGACGTTCTACTCTTAACGAGTAGTGAACCCGCAACCTATAAAGGTGCCATGACTAGTTCTGACTCAAAGCTATGGCTTGAGGCCATGCAATCCGAGATGGACTCTATGTATGAGAACAACGTATGGGATCTTGTTGACTTACCTGCTAAGGTTCGTCCCCTTCAATGCAAATGGCTTTACAAGATAAAGCATTCTGTGGAAGGTCAACAAGATATCTATAAAGCACGACTAGTTGCTAAAGGTTTCACCCAAGTGCCAGGCTTGCACTACGATGAAATTTTCGCACCCGTAGTCATGCTGCGTTCCATTCGGATTATCTTAGCGATTGCCGCTTTTCATGACTATGAAATTTGGCAAATGGATGTGAAAACCGCCTTCTTAAACGGATTTTTGGAGGAAGAGTTATACATGGTACAACCCGAAGGTTTCATCGATCCTTTACATCCTAAGAAATTGTGCAAACTTAAGCATTCCATTTATGGACTTAAGCAAGCATCTCGGAGTTGGAATCATCGCTTCGACCAAGTGATTAAAGAAAATGGATTTACTCGATCGGTCGAGGAACCATGTCTTTATATCAAGTCGAGTGTGAGCAAGATTGTCTTCCTAATATTGTATGTCGATGACATACTCCTGATTGGAAATGACATACCTCTCTTAACTTCGGTGAAAGTATGGTTGAAAAACCATTTCCAGATGAAAGATCTGGGAGAGGCACAAAGAATTCTAGGCATCCGTATCTATCGAGATAGATCACGACGGATGTTATCTCTCGATCAGAGTCTTACATAGACAAAGTCCTAGAGAGATTCAGCATGACTAACTCCAAGAAGGGGTTCCTTCCTATGGCTCCAGGGGTGCATTTGAGCAAGTCTCAGGCACCAGAGACACCGGAAGAGAAAGAGCGCATGACACGGATTCCTTATGCTTCGGCTATAGGATCAATCATGTATGCCATGATATGCACACGTCCGGGCGTGGCATATGCATTGAGTATGACAAGTCGATTCCAACAAAGATCCGGGTGAATCACATTGGTCGGTGTCAAGAACATTCTTAAGTACCTACGGAGGACTAAAGATTGGGCATTGACTTACGGAGGCGATCAAAAGCTATGCGCAACCGATTCTGTGAGATGCTAGCTTCCAAACGGATCGTGATGACTCGAAATCTCGATGTCTGGATTCGTTTTTACTCTTAATGGCGCTGCAGATCGTGGAAGAGTTCGAAACAAATCACATGCAGATTCTACGACCGAGTCCGAGTACTATGCCGCGTCTGAAGCTACAAAGGAAGCGATATGGATGCGTCAATTCTTACATGGACTATCTGTAGTGCCTAATTCGAATGACCCGATCACCATCTATTGCGACAATAGTGGTGCCATCTTCCAAGCTAAGGAGCCAAAGTCTAGCAACAAGTCTAGACATGTACAACGGAAAGCTCATCTAATCCGAGATTACGTGGAGCAAAAGGAAGTAGTGATAGACAAGATTGCTACCGATGATAACATAGCAGATCCTCTCACTAAAGCATTACGACAAGATAAGCATGAAGGGCATGTTAATTCCATGGGAATTAAACGTGTTCCTAAGTTGTAGTACTCTTTTATGGATTAGATTCATTCCCTTTTGTACTCTATACGACATCATCGTTTTGATATTTTATACATATTTTGTTCTTTTTCATGTGGAATTGTACGACAATTTTTGAACACCACAAAGTGAACTGAACGAACATTATATTTTTCAGTCCTTAATTGCCCACATGAGCTGATAACTCTGGCAATTATTTTGTGACGTTGGTTGATGGTGGGTTCAACGAGCCATAAGTCAACCGGTTGACTGACCAATCACAGAGGCGATTTATACGGATATCTCGTAGGACACAATTGTGACATCGACGTGGAGTCCTAAATGTTTTATAACATTCGGTGCCCGGTCGTGGATAGGACCTCCATGGTGATCCTAAGAGTCGATTCTTTTGACTATCGACTGTCTCTTGAGACTAAGGCAGATTTTGGGTGACTTTGGTTTCTTTCTCACGGTCATCCGTAACAGGGGGCCAAGTAGATTTTTTCTGGGTCATTTCATGCTGTGCTTAGATCGGAAGGAGTTCGAGTTGAAGGAAATATTCAGCCTTTATCAGGTACTCGATATTTCTCAGGGCCACTCGAGGAGTCAGAATCGAAATGCATGGCCATGCTCGGATACGGATTCGTTTTATCGGTTAAGTTACTCTCTAGTCGGGGAAACCACTCTAGATACAGATCGATTGTAAAATACGACCTTTGTGGATCCGGATCTGCAAATTGTTTTACATTGAGTGGGAGAAATTTTAAATGAATATGAGAATCGGTTATCGCACATACACTTGTACGGACAAGTGGGAGTTTGTTGGAGCTTGTGTCCTCCGGTTAGTGCGGATAACGTCATTGCACATACACTTGTACGGACAAGTGGGAGCTTGTTGGGGTTGGTGTCCTTAACAGTTAGTGCAAGGACTTATAAACCTCTAAAAGGATCAAAGGGCATACTTTTGGTATTATTATCAGTTGATCCACGTTTATCAATAACGGTTGGCTTGCTAGATAAGTTTGACGTTATTGTCATACGATAAGGCGGTGATCAACTTGTCCCTAAAAGTCACACCTATAGGATACGTTCGAGAGATGTGACGGTATGAAAATACAGTCATGTAGATGCCAAATTTGACTAACCAGTTAGTCCGAGTTATTTGACTAGTAATTAGTCAAAATGTGATGTTGAGATATTATATTTAATACGGATTAAATATTATGGGCTAAGGCGAATTAACCAGTTAATTCGTAAAATTAAATATAAGCGTTTTATATTTGATTAATGTATATTGAATTTAATTATACAATATCGTCTTTGTCGAACATGTATTAATACTTCAACTAACCCGTGTTATTAGTTGATGTTTTAATAGCCGATAACCGATGACGATTTATAATAAACCGCGTCATATACATTTAGCAATTTTCGAGCCAGTCCACGAGGTAAAAATTAAGAGGAAGTGGAAGCCCACTTCCCCATGCATACCCTCGGTCCAGCCGAACAAAACAAAAGGAGAGACTCCCTCTCCTTTTGACCTAGCGATTTTCATTTACAGAAAAACTAGGGTTTTGGAGATTAAGCTTTCTCTGAAACCGAGATCTCACATCTCGAGAAAAACTCACATCAAGTTCTCCCAATATTGCAAGGCAATCGGAGAACACGTTCTAGCACAAGGGCATTTCTCGGACGGTCTTGGGTGCAACAATTAGGAGGGAATCTCTGTTGATTTCTGTTCTTTACGCCGTGCATCAAAGGACCCGAGGTTGATTCTTTATCTTTATCGTTTCATTATTGTATTTCGTTTATGACCATATTTCACATGTTAAATTTACGTTATAGTCCTAAATTTAAAGGGTCTTATACGGATATTACCCCACATTCTTCAGATGCCGACAGTCGTCAGTAAGGTGACCGGTGTGGCCGTGGTACTCACAGTACTGGCTCGTGTCACCGTCACTCCTCGGCCTGGGAGGCCTCTCTCACTTCTGACCCTCGCTCTTGCTCAGGGCGAAAACCTCGGCGCGGACACGGCCAGGGGTGTGATCATTGTACGCCTCGGCGGTTCGTTCGAACTCCCCGGCGTCCGCCGAGTTCTGCTTCCTGGTGGACCTGTCAGACCGTGACCTATTATCGTCACGGCGTCTTTCATCCGGGTTGTCCTCCCGGCGGCTTTTTCTTTCTGGGTGCTCGGCCTCGCTGGGGCCTGCCCAAGTTTTGTGGTAGTCCTCCACCTTAATAGCTTGATCGGCCATTTTCCTGGCGGAGTCTAATCTCTGGCCGCCGCACTTGATGAGCTCATTCTTTGGGTCTCCTCTCGGGAGGCCTTTCATCAGCGCGAAGGCTGCCAGTTCGCTGTTCAGCTCACGAATCTGCTGAACCTTGGCGTCGAACCTCTTCACATAACTTCGGAGAGATTCGCCTCCTTCTTGTCTGATAGTCAGGAGGTCCGAGGTCTCCACGGCCCTCCTCTTGTTGCAGGAATACTGGGCTAGGAACTTGTCCTTTAGGTCGGCGTAACAGTATACCGACCCGTCGGGTAGCCCCTTGTACCAACTTTGTGCCATCCCATGCAGTGTCGTTGGGAAGATTCGGCACCAAACCTCATCGGGTTGCTCCCATACTGACATGTGAGACTCGTAAGCCTCGACGTTGTCAGTTGGGTCGCCTTATCCTTTGTATGCTATAGGTGGCAACTTCAGCTTAGTCGGCACCGGGGTATCTAGGACGTAGGCGCTGAGGGGCTGTCTGACCACGTGTCGAATGCCACGCGGCGATCGGCTCCTCGCATCCCTAGTCCGACTCCTCTCCCCGTGGCGGGAAGGGCTTCTTCTCCGACTCTGATGAGTCGGGCTTCTTTCACTCCTCTGGGGGGTGCCTCGTTGGCGCTGCGGCGACGCCATCCTCCCGCGAGTGCGGGAAGGACTAAGGTCTACCACTAGCGCTCTGGGCTCCCCCGACGTCTTGACAGGGCCGGCTTCTTCCAGTGCTCCATTCAAGTCTCTTGGAGTCGCATTTTGGGCCCTGGTCTCCTGGACGGGTTCCGCCGCTCTTGTCGGTGTGACAGTGTGAGCCGGCGTACTAGCAATTATGTCCAGGAGTAGCTTCAGCTTTGCTGCATCAACCACATGTCCCATGACGGTGACTTGGTCGGCGGGCAATGGCATATCTTGTTCCTTTGGCGTCCCGTTCGTCGTATCAGTGATACGGCCGGTGGGGGACTGCCCGATTTCTGAGTTGTGGAATGTGTCGTCTTGGTAGAATTTGTTTTCCACCAACGCCTTCTCTGGTTGTTTCGACATCTTCTTAGCTTCTTGGGTGGGTTTTTGTTTTGTTTCTTTTTTTTTGTTTGGGAATGAATGTGACTAGCTTCTAGTATCTTTCCCCACAGACGGCGCCAATTGTTCCGGGTGTAATTCCAGAGCAGTTATATGTTACCACCCGCGCTTGTAGAATGACGTCTTTAGTTGAATCCTTCCTTCGGTCTCCTGAAACGATGAACAAACTGAGGGCTCGGCTTTGGACCGAGCAAACTCACTCCGACGCCCAAGTCAGTAACTTAGAGAGGTAAGTGGTTGTTACTTGACAAAGTACGTATTGTAGAGAGATAAGGAAGATATTACCAGATGAATAGTGATTCTTAGGTTAAATTCTGGATCTTTTACTCAATGAGAGTAGAGGAGTATTTATAGACTTTCACCTTTTGTCACGTAGTGGCCAAGTGGCCAAGTGGCCAGCAGGTGGAAAGACTGATCTACCCCTCGGTCGAGGGACCTATGGCAGGCCGGCGGGCCCTGTTGACTCACCGCCGAGGGGTCTTGGATATGAGCTCGCGGATGTGTGCCCCGGCTGGCTGGTTGCCCCGGTCGGGACCCACCTGACAGTCCGACAGGCCTCGTCGGTTAGGCTGTCTAAGCCGTTGACTTGCTGTGGATACCTTTGATCTTGCTCAATGTGTTGACTCGGTCAGCGGGTGCAGAATATGCCCCATCACTAACATTTTATAAATATATTATTTATCTATTATTTATAAATATATTATTTATCTATTATTGTAAATATCATTTTCCACATTATTTATCCTAACACTTTACGTAAAAAAATACTATGAAATAACGTTATAATTTTGAAAAGTGATTAGACGATTTCATTAACAATTAAAAAAAAAACAACCACCAAAAACTGAAAGTCATAAAGCTAAACTTAGCTACAACTAATCGACACAACAGTGATGACTCCGCCCATCCATGTCCCGCGAGCTATCATAACATTCATCACCTGCTAGTCAACTACTCACCATCCCCGAATGTATCACCACAGTTTTGAAAAACATAAAACGGGGTTAGTCAACTGTATAACCAAAACAATATACACAGCGGAAACAAATATAACAACACAATCAGTCGATCTCCAATTCCAACAATCACCAATCATTGACTACACACTAAAGTGTGTAGCCCTGCATCGCAACAGGTAACCCACACCGCCAGTGGAGGACCGTAGCCTTGCCCACCAAATCCCCATTCATTGTAACGAGCGAACCCAGATCATTAATGTGCACATCCCCCTTATGACGGGAGTCACAAGGGGCGAACATGGGTATGGAACCATCTCCCGACATAGTTCCACAACAATCATCCAACCAACAATACCAACCAACCAACCTCCATCAATTCCACCAAACGATCACATGCCAACAATCAATCTCAAACAATCAATTAATTATACAGCCAACTGAGTAGGGAAACTCTACCTGAAATGGAATCCAGAAACACTAGCACAGCAATCAGAATTCCTCCACTACGAAATCTCCGCCTATAACACAATAATGCAATTACAATCTATTGTACAACAAATACTCCCAAAACCCCCCAAATCACCCAATTAGGGTTTAAACAAACTTAGCAAATCAACAAAAGAACAACATTGAGATCTTACCTAATTACTGACGATCGCAACGATGTAAAAATCCCCAAAAGATACAAACCCTTGCCTTAATTTGATGGTAAAAGATGGAGAGTTAGTGAACGTCGTTGAAGTTTATGAGAACCTTTTTGAGAAATAAAGTAAAATGAAATGAAACTGATGTTTTAGCTTTAAATACCTCTCCCATCTTTTACGATCAATCCGTAATAAAAATCCGTAAATAAACCGACACTCGATCGAGTACCGACGTACTCGATCGAGTACCCGCTATTCGATCGAGTACCCGTACTCGATCGAGTACCCACAAAATAGAATGTACTCCAGAATCAACATACAACCTACTCGATCGAGTACCTCTATTCGATCAAGTACTCTATGAAAGATCATAGATCCATATTAGACTCTCTAATAAAATTAATTTATCTCATAAATTGTTATTTAGGTGATCTATTTAACATGCATGCTAATATAAAAGCGTAAAAAGAAGGTATAAGGAAAAACAATTTCCTTACATTGAATATATGGTAAAATGGGCACAAACTAGTTCTCCTTACTAGTTTGTTCTTGAGCTAAAATGATATGGATGATCTTCCTTGAAAAACCTTCAAAAAGAAAGTCTCCTTCAAGTTGCACTCAAGAACTAACCCAATAATAATAACAAGTTTGTACTAGTAACTTGTTAATATTGCTCCCTTGATAAATATTAGTAATATCACTAACTTATCTTAGTAATATTATTAATGTATACTAGTTGATGAATTATTATTGTAGAGAGATAGAGAGAAAAGTTCACATGCAAGATGTAGAATGTAAAATGAGGTAGTGTAAAAATGTGAACAAATGATGGAGTATAGGGGGGAAAAGTGGCGGGTGGGTGGAGTGTGGAAGTGGAAGATTTTGTCTTATATTTTATCTTACATCACATGCAAAATGTTGTATAAGATTAATTATGGTAGTATACAAAATAAGGTAAATGATTATGTGAGTAATCATCCACTACACTTATTTTACACGGTCCACTTGACCATAAAATGATATTTATGGGATAAATATGCATTAAATTAATTAATAACATGTAAAATACTACATGTGACATATTTGTAACAAATGACAAATTGACAAAATAAAATGGTAGTCCATTTTATGATGTATGGACCGAAATGGTGTGTGTGCTAATTGGTAGTGATTATTTTATATTATGTGATAATATTTATATAAATAATTGTACCTACCTTTATGTAGCCTTACACACCTAAGCTATTGATAAGAGAAAAAGAGAAAGGAGATTCCAATTTTTGTTTGGTTCCCCTTGCCTCTTCCCACCCGGATTTCAAACTCTTATTATAGAGTTTTTTGGTCTCTTATCTTACTTACTCATTCATTCAAAGTATACATGCAAGAGTTTTTGCTCCTCCTTCTCTCTAGCTTTCTCCAACAAGTTTTTGGAGATTCACAAGTTCTTGCTCATCTTTTCTAATATCAAAACAACATTGCTAGTGTAGTAATAACAATAATATTAGAATCATTTTAAGGATACTAGTAGAATAATCTAGTTAATTAGTATACTAGTTTAAGGGTAATTCTTGGGTGCAATCTAAGGAGGATTTATATACTTGGGATCTTGGAATATCATCCATCATTATAAGCTCAAGAACAAGTGAAAGAAGGTGACCTTACTTGTGCCCATAATTTCGAACCAACCAACAATGTAAGGAACATTGTTTTTTCTTATATATCTTTCATTTTCACTACTACACATACCTTGCATTATTGACGCTTTTTCAAGCGTTTTTCGACGTTTTAAAGCGTCAATTTTTTGTTTATCGACGCTTTTAGAAAGCGTCCATTTTTGGGGCGTCGTTATTTTTTGACGCTTTTTTTTGTCGGTAAATATGACGCTTTTAAGCATCTTCATGGACTATTGACGCTTTTAGTTGTCAATAAATTTGACGCTTTTAAGCGTCTTCAATGACCGTTGACGCTATTTTGGGTCAACAAGTTTGACGTTTTTTAGCGTCTTCATTGATTATTGACGCTTTTATTTGTCAACAAATTTGACGCTTTTAAGCGTCTTCATTGACTATTGACGCTTTTATTTGTCAACAAATTTGACGCTTTTAAGCGTCTTAAGCGACTATTGATGCTTTTATGTGTCACTCGATGAGACAGAAGAAACAAAAGTATGTTTTTTCATGACGCCAATATATAATGAACTAGTAACAAAAGAAAAAAAAAATTAAAAAAAAAGATGGGATCCTGAAGTATAAGAAGAAAGACATAGAATTGATAGGCTCTTGAAGGCACAAGTGAAACAAAAAAACATACGCAAACTATGAGTGGCAATATGCAAACACAAATTCTCATTGAAGACATGACATATCCGTCACAAGCTGAAGACGGATACCATTTTACCTCACAATGTACCCACTTTTTCTCTCTCTGCAACACTATTCATGTGGTCCCCTTTCTCCACTAACCCATTTTGTTACCATTTTATCTCACAAAATATCCGTCACAAATGGTAACCCGTCACAAGGGAGACCAATTGATATGCAAACTATATTCTACGGAGTATTACATAGAGCCTAGTTCAACTGACTTCTCTTTCCGTCTCCGTCATTTATATACCTTTTATATTCATTTTGAGAGGTATTTTAATCAAGTGTAAACTAATGATTGGGACAGAGAAAGTATATAGTACCACAATTGATTTAAATATTAAACTACTAGCCCAAAACAATGCTAATTA
Source organism: Silene latifolia (assembly GCF_048544455.1). Lineage (NCBI taxonomy): Eukaryota > Viridiplantae > Streptophyta > Magnoliopsida > Caryophyllales > Caryophyllaceae > Silene > Silene latifolia. The sequence goes on along the minus strand of NC_133537.1, from coordinate 185,441,272 downwards.
ACACCTACTATTTCAGAAGAAGTACCAATAAAATACTTTTACACGACATGAATTTTAGGCCATTTGAGTAAAAATTGAATCAATACCTAACTTACGCTCAGGCAAAATAGAAGCCCCAAAATTAACAGTTACGAGACTTCTGCCCTTTAATAGAGAACCTCTAGTAAGAATAAGTTTCAACCAGGAATGATAAAATAACCAAAAATATGTCAGTTCCATCTTGTATTTCCTTTTATGAACATCTCATTTAAATTGGAGTGCATACAACAAAGGAATAAAATTCCATTGTGTGAGGGTTTGTATACAATAGTATGAATTATAAAATTATAAAAAATTAAACAAAGTTTAGCTTTAATACCATCTTGGAGATGTAGTTCATTTACAACTTGAACGATTTGCTACCCTTCTTCAAGACGATTATTACCTATCCACAGGACAATCATAAAAAAAAAAAAGATTATTAATAATCATAAAAGAATTGACATACGAAGAAGTTGAGGCCTAAATTAATAAGAAAGCAAAAACCATAGCCGCTAAAAGAATTAAGGACTTTGTCCACTAATTAGGAGTGAAAAAGCTTGAATGAATATTCAACAAAAACCTAATTATTAAGTATTCAATATCTTACAAATTTAATACAAAACAAGAAATTAAAACTCACAAAAGATAGATGAATGAATAGATCGAACGACGGCACACAATCTGTGATAGATGATGCAGTTTTGCGACTCTGAAGGACAAATTACAAAGTGAGGGTTAAGGATGAAGGAAATGAAGAAGAGGTGTAATGGTGGTTTCTAGAACTTCTAAAGATTAATTTTATTTTAATTTTATTTTCGCAAGTGATAGGCGGTATTCTTTCTAATTGAAATTTTCAGTAGCGCGGTTCAGTATATTTGGGTTAGAATTACACATGTGAGTGGGGCCAAGTAGTAATTGGGTTGGTATGGCCTCGACGCTATCGACAAGCGTCAACCAATAAGCGTCATGATTTTAAGGTATTTGTAGTAGTGTTTGTTATGCATGCACTAGATCTAAAGAACATATAATTAACAAGTTAATTAGTTCACTATTAGAGGAGTCTAATAAGAGGTATATGAATTTAACAAGTGGTATCAGAGCATAAGGATGTTGCATGCATAATCGGTTATTGTTTTTCCGAGTTAAAAGGTTAACATATAAAACTTAAAATTTGTGATTTGTAAGTATAAGCCACGAAATCACCATGCATGTTATATATTCTGGTCCTAAAAGGATTTTAGGTCATTTTTATGATTCATGGAAATTTATTGCTCATTTTAAGGATTTTTAGTCATTTTATTACATTTTTATGATTAAAATGGGAATTAAAATGCTAAAAATAGTTAAATTTCGTTTCTGACCTTGGAAATTTTATATGACCTCACATGCATATTTTAAAAGTTGTGTGTAAAAGGACGTGTTAATTTGATTAATATTGCATGATTTATGATTTTTATGAGATAAAGATGGATTAAAAAAGGTAAAATGGTTAAAAATAGTTAAATCTCGAATTAAACCATGATCTTTTAATATTATGTCACATGCAAGATTTACAGATTGTATGTAAATTTCTAGATTAAGAGATCTTATTTAGCATGATTTATGGATTTTTGAGTAAAAATGGCATAAATAGTGACTATTTTAGCAAAAAATTAGCTAAAACGTATTGCATGGCTTGAGAGAATTATTTTAAGTTGCATTAATATCCCACTAATCATATCTAAAGTTGTAAAAATTATTGGTTTAATTTTCGTATACTTTATACATTTTATGAGATAAAACCGATAAAAATGCAACTATATTTTCTCAAAATTAATTCGAAAATTTTAACCATGTTTTTTGACATTATGAGGGTCATGGAATTATTCCAGAATGTTCAAAAATTTAAAATTCAAATTTTGAAACTTTTATGAATTAATTTGGATTTATTTCATAAATATTGTGTTTTTTAAGGTAAAAAATGAGCATAAAATTAAATCAAGTTGAATTATTGTCAAAAATTTAGTGATGACTGTTTTTTGAGTCCTAAAATATGTTAGGATAATTAACTTGAGCTTAGATGTGATTTAAGTGTTAATTTGTGATTTTAAAAGGTTATTATCACGCATTTCCATGAAACAGGGTTATATGTACGACATAAGTTAAATAGGGCGATTTGGCACATGATTTTGCATGATAGGTACATATTATAATTCTGCATATTTCAATTGTTGAATGTCTTTTTGTTCCGGGTGTAATTCCAGAGCAGTTATTTGTTACCACCCGTGCTTGTAGAATGACGTTTTTGGTTGAATCCTCCTTGCGGTCTCCTGAAACGATGAACAAACTGAGGGCTCGGCTTTGGACCGAGCGATCTCACTCCGACGCTCAAGTCAGTAAACTTAGAGAGATAAGTTGTTGTTACTTGGCGAGGTATATATTGTAGAGAGATAAGGAAGATATTACCAGATGAATAGTGTATTTTAGGTTAAATTGTGGATCTCCTTCTCAATGAGAGTTGAGGAGTATTTATAGACTTTCACCTTTTGTCACGTAGTGGCCAAGTGGCTAGCAGGTGGAAAGACTGATCTACCCCTCGGCTGAGGGACCCATGGCAGGCCGGCGGGCCCTGTTGACTCACCGCCGAGGGGTCTTGGATATGAGTTCGCGGATGTGTGCCTCGGCTGGCTAGTTGCCCCAGCCGGGACCCAAGAGACAGGCCGACAGGCTGCGTCGGTTAGGCTGTCTAAGCCATTGACTTGCTGTGGATATCTTTGACCTTGCTCAGTATGTTGACTTGGTCAGCGGGTGCAGAATATGCCCCATCAATTTGCCCCCAGCGTAGTCTATGTCGTGGTATGGGCTCCGATGTATGTTGAGCGTATATTCTGCGTAAGACGAAATTCTTCTGCCCCGGCTTCTTCTACCTCGGCGTGGCTCTGCTTAGGCCGTACCATATCCCCCCTCCACATGGATGTGTAATGGACATCAGATGTGGAAAAGAAAGTGGTGCGGGCCGAGACCGAGGTTGTGAGCGCCGTGTGCTTTTGATTGCCCCAAGCCGGTGCTGACAAGCTTGGTTGATCATGTGGCCGGCGGAGAACAGACATAGTTTGTTGAGGAAGATGAATAGGCAGAGAGATATGAAGGGGCGTGTTGAAGACGCTTGGTCACTGTTGCATTGATTGACGTTCAACTGTTGCAACGATTGACATTCCGTGGTTGCATGTCTGACACGTGTCTGTTCGCTGATTGGCTGACGTTTCATGGGCTGTGCCCTGATTGGTTCTTCTTCATGGGCTTTCCCTTATAAATAAGGCAGTTAATCTCTGAAATTGGCCACTAATTTCATTTTCTCAAAAATTTTCTTCTTTCTAGCCCTCTTTGACGAAACTTCTCTCTAGCTTTCAGAATCATTACTCCGGCGTAGCACTTTTCTTCAAGGTAAACAAACAAATTTTTAACTTTTTCATTGTTAAGTTTTCGCTGTGAATCATGTCTTCTGCTGATGCCGGTCCTAGTAACCGTGCGCCGGGGGGTTCCCCGTCGCATCTTGATGAAGAGGAGGCACTGGCCGCCGTCCCGCTAAGGTCCGGGGGTCCTAGGTCGCCTTCTCCCGAAGTTGACCCGAAAGTTCTGGAGGGTTGGGAGGATGACGATGAAGCTGATGAAGACTTTGATGATGACGGTGAGGAAAGGATTCCTTCTGGTGTTTTGAGGCAGTTCATCATGGATCACGGCGAGGCCTGTAAGGTCCGCCTTGACCGTGCTTGGACCCATAAGTTCGCCAGTTGTTCCGGCGAGACATTTTTCGAGGGCCATTTCTACTTTGGCAGGGGATACAAAATTGTTATCCCTGAGGAGGGTCAGGCCGTTTGTTGCCCTCCACCGGTTGCACCGCGTATACATCCCAGGCACTTGGAGTACGGGCTCCGGTTTCCGCTGAATGACTATGTTATGGCCATCATTAGAGCCATGAATGTCGCCGTTGCCAACCGCACCCGTTGGCTATTAGGACCATAGTCGGCTTTGTCCGCTCTGTCTCTTCAAGGGGAGGTCCCAACGGTTAATTTATTCCGTCGGCTTCACCACCTTCGACCGTCATTCCCTGGTCGCGTCGGATGGTACAACGTGCAAATGGAGCCGGGTTACGTCTCCGTCGAAAAGCTTACTTCTTGCAAAGACTGGAAAGATTGGTGGGTGTACGTTGAGGTGCGGATGACTATCCGCTGCCGCCCGGTCCTTTCAAAGACGAAGTTAATTTGCGGTGCGAGACTAAGGCGGAGCATGACAAATGGGTCACCCGAATAAGCTTAAGATGGACGCCAAAGAAGGTCCCTCTTAATGAGGATGAGAGGTCGGCGATGAGGCGTTTTGAGGCGGACAAGAGTGGGGTGCCAAAAGATGGATTCCCCAACGCGAGATCATTCTTCGGATGAGTCGCTTCAGCACGTCGGCCTCATACCGGCCCTAGCACGGGGTGAGTGGGGTCGGTGTGAGGCCCATCTTAACTCTCAATGTTTCTGTTTCTTGAATTTCGATTTACTTCTACTTAACTCTTGCTTTGTTTCCTTTGCACCACTTTGGACCGGACTGCCTCGAGGATATCCTCCAGAGAATGGGGCTGCACAGGGATAAGACCGTTGCTGATTTGCACCCTAAGGCTCGCCCGTGATCGCAGGGGCGTCCGCCGAATGATCGATGGATCGCAAATGAAAAGGCCTGAATGTGGAGGCGGCCCAGGCGAAGGTTGCTAGTAACATGCCGCGCCGAACGCGGAAAACAAAGCCTTCGGCGGCGACGGTGTCGACATCAGTTCCGCCTCCCATCCCTTCGGTCCGAAGGAGACGGTGGTGATCGTTGATATTACCAATGGGAGGACTCCGATGCGGAGGGGTCTCCCTTGTCCGTAAAAGGAAAGAGCCCACCTGCTGCGATGCTTCCGTCGCTACTCGCCGCAATCGCTGCCGGCGAGGAGATGCGTCCTCCGAGCAAGAAGGCCAAGCATGGTGCAGATATATCCTGTGGCTCGGACTTAGCTTCTGTTCATTAGGCGTTCCTCGATGACAAGCTCTCCGATATGTCTATGTATACTGACACGGATGTTTTAATTGAATTTTTGTAGATCAACCGTCGGCAGCCACCGTTCTCACTGTGCGGCAATTAGAGAAGCGACATGAGAAGGCGGGTGATAGAAATGTCACCGTCGACTCCTTACTCCGAAGGTTTCCCCACCGAGCTTGTGGCGAGGGGATGAGAATATACAAGAGGTCAAGCGAAATGGACTCAGCTAGCCGGCTCCCACATTATGGAGCAAGAGAAGACCATGGTGAAGTCGCCCCACAGCTCGAGCGGCTAAGGCTGGAACTCGACGCGGCGAACAAGTAGGTTATGAGGGCCAAGGCCGAGGTCAAGAGGCGATCCGTCTTGAGAAAACTCGGGAGGACGCCGAAAAGGAAGTCTCTGAGAGAGCCAAGGCCGAGGCCGCGGCGTCAAGCCGCTAAGTCGCCGGAGATGTGTGACCTCGTTCGTTGAAGCACGCCGACCTTTACCGTACGCAGAGGGACGAATTTAGGGGCTTGTTCCAGGTCTAGGGGAAGGTGGTTCGGAACAAGGATGCTATCATCACCCAAAGGGAGGAGGACATTGAGACGCTCCAAACCGTTATCCTCCCTAACATGTGCGCCCAATACGGGACCTCGGCCGAAGAAGCCGCCAGGGAAGTGATTGGGGAGCTCTTCCCTCTTGATGGCTCCTTTCCGTGGGACAAATTTGACGAGTTGTTTGATGATAAGCTCGAAGCTAAGGAGAAAGCCGCGGAGGAGAAGGCCAAGGAGGAGGTAAGGGTGAAGAAGGAGGAAGAGGCGGCCGCGGAGAAGGCAGCCCTTGCTGAGGAGGCTAAGGCGGCCAAAGAGGAAGCCGAGAGGATGAAGGCAGCTGAGGTGGTGAGGCCGAGGTCGCCAAGAAAGCCGAGGCCGAGGCCGCCGAGAAAGCCAAGACGCGCAAGACAGCTTTCTCGGGTCGCCCATCAAAGACGATGCTTAACGCTCGCGATGATGGCAAGCAACAATGGCATAGGGAGACGGCGGTCGTCACCAGCTCACCCGGCGTCTCGGATAGCTTCAGGTGTTCGGGAGCCAATTATTAAGCCTTCCTCCCCGCCATTTTTTGGCGCTTCAAATGATATGTCTGTAACCTTTTGCTTTTCTTTTCCTTGTATTTTGTACAACTTTGGTAGGTTGTGTTTGGGCTTATCCTTATGGGGACGGCCGTCCGTATTCTCCTTGTAACTTTGTTATCATTTTTAATAAGAGTTTGCTTATTTTGCCTCTGGCTTGGCCGAGGTCTTTTCTTGTCTTCGTCTGAGTTGTCTTCTTACGTTATTAATTGAGCGCTTCTTTTGTTTATGCCTTGGCCTGGCCGAGGCAGTCTGGAGTGCGTATCTCAACTGTGTTTAACGTTTCTAAGGCATGTTCGATTGCTTTCGCGAGCATCAACAGTGCTGGTAGTGACTGCCGTGACGCCTGCTTCCTTATAGTGATCGCCGTGGCGTCTACCTCTTGAGTGACCGCTGCGGCGTCTACCTCTTGGGGTGATCGCCGTAGCGTCTACTTCTTGGGGTGATCGCCGTGGCGCCTATTTCTTGATGGTGACTGCCGTCGCGTCTACCTCTTGGAGTGACTGCTGCGGCGTCTACCTCTTGGGGTGACTGCCGTAGCGTCTACTTCTTGGGGTGACTGCCGTGGCGCCTATTTCTTGATGGTGTATGGGGGAAAATGAACACTTTGATGGAAACTTGGATGATTCTTCATTTAGATATAAACATGCGTCGGGGTGCCCACAGTTGTCTCGGGCACCTCCGCCGCTATACAAAATTTTCCCCGAGATTGTCCGTCCCAATGGCTTATCAAAGGCGCACCCTCCATGTCCGTCACCCGGTGTGTCTTGAGAGAGCGTCGGACACAGGGAATGTACTTGTATCTGAAGTACTTCAATTTGGCGGTGTCGGCTTTTACCCTTTCCAGGTATCTTACCATCCCGTCGTCTCGAGCCTCATACTCTCCCCTGATTCGGTTGGCCACCAATAGTGAGCATGTTTTTACCACGACGTGCTCCGCCCCGGCAGCCCTAGCTAACTCGACTCCATTTATCACCGCCTCGTATTCGGATTTGTTGTTTGAGGCCGAGAAGGTAAATTTCAAGGCGTGCTCAAACACGTCCCCGTTTGGGCTGGTGATAAGGATGCCGCTCTCGAGCTGTTCGCCGCAGGGGACCCGTCGATGGTTATTTCCCATATGCCGGGATGCGGTTCTTCTTGGTCGGTCGGGGTTCCTTCAACCATGCCGACGTTGGTATTCATCGGATCGCCCTCCCGCCGCAAGGATGGGCTCTTCCCCTTCTCCGACCTCTTTGCCACTTTGAGGGATTGCATGTTGCACCCTCCTCCGGGCGGATATCTTGGTGTTGACCACCTCGTCCTTCTCGTCCTTGGAGACGAGCTTATGCGCTTCCCCCCGGTCCGAGACATACATCAGTGTCAGGGCCCGGATGGACATCACTGCGTCGGCCTCGCTCAGAGTGACTCGGCCTATGAGAACGTTGTAGGCGGACGAACCATCGATGACCACGAACTCAGCTAGGATATTCTTAGCCGCATCTCCCTCGCCGAACATCACCGGGTAACTGATCAACCCCGGGGGTACCAGTGCCGGCCCCGAAAAATCGTACAACGGATTGGTTGTGCGGGGCTCAAGTCTTCAACCTTCAGGCCGAGGTTGAGAAAGCACTCCCTGAACATGATGTTCGTGTAGGCGCTGTGTCAATCGTGCACCTCTTGACCAGGTGGTTGGATATGTCCAAGTGGACTACAAGTGGGTCGCTGTGAGGGGCGATGACTCCCTCGTAGTCCCTCTTCCCAATAGTCATGTCGGGGATGTTGGAAGCGGGGCCGCTGTTTTGGGCACAAAGTTGATGGCCCGACATGCGGCTCGTTCTCAAAGCCGTTTGTGCCCATGAGCGGACCCACCGTTCTCGTTGCCCCCGATGACAACATGGATCACCCCTATCCGTTCAAAGACGGATTTCTTATTTGAACCGCCGCCTCGGTCTTCGGCCTTTGGCAACATACTTGCCGAGGCTCCCCTTCCGATCACTCTTCAATGGCATTCTTCGGATGCCGCGAGTTGTCGATAAGGTGACCGGTGTGGCCGTGGTACTCACAAGATCGGCTCGTGTCACCGTCCCCTTTGGCTTGGGGGCCTTTCCCACTTTTGCCCTCGTTCTTGCTCGGGCTAAGACCTCGGCGGCAGATACGACCGGGGGGTGTGATCACTATACCGCTTCCGTAGTACATTCCCGAACCCCGGCGCCGCCGAGCTCATTTCTGGCGGACTGTCCGACCGTGACCTATTATTGTCACGGCGTCTTTCATCCGGTTGTCCTCCCGGTGGCTCTTCTTCTCTAAGTGCCCACCTCGGCCGTGGCCTACCAGTCCTCGTGATAGTCTTCCACCTTGATGGCACAGGTCGGCCATCTTCCCGGCGGAGTCTAGGTTCGTGCCACCGCACTTGATGAGCTCATTTTTAGGTCTCCTCTCGGGAGGCCTTTCATCGCCGGAGGCTGCCAGTTCATTGCTCATCTCACGAATGCGTAACCTTGGCGTCGAACCTCTTCACATAACCCGAGAGACTCGCCTCCCTCCGTCGATAGTCGAGGTCCGAGGTCTCAACGGCCCTCCTCTTGTTGCAGGAATACTTGGGCTAGGAATGTGTCCTTTAGGTCGGCGTAAAGACACCGACCCGTCGGGTAGCCCCTTGTACCAACTTTGTGCCATCCCATGCAGTGTCGTTGGGAAGACTCGGCACCAAACCTCATCGGGTTACTCCCATACCGACATGTGAGACTCGTAAGCCTCTACGTGGTCGGTTGGGTCGCCTTCTCCTTTGTATGCTATGGGTGGCAACTTCAGCCTTGGTCGGACCGGGGTATCTAGGACATAGGCGCGAGGGGTTGTCGACCACGTGTCGAACGATACGCGGCGATCGGCTCCTCACATCCCTAGTCCTACCATCTCCTATCCCCGTGGCGGGAAGGGCTTCTTCTCCGACTCGGTGAGTCGGGCTTCTTCTCCGACTACGGTGAGTCGGACTCCTTCTCCGACTCGGCGAGTCGGACTTCTTTTCACTCCTCCGGGAATGCCTCGTCGGTCTTTGCGGCGCGACGCGCGTCCTCCCGCGAGTGCGGGAAGGACTCAGTCTACCACTAGCATTCCGGCTCCCCGCGTCTTGACAGGCCGACTTCCTCCAAAGGTCCGTTCAAGTCTCTTGGAGTCACATTCTGCGCCCTGGTCTCCTGGACGGGTTCCGCCGCTCTTGTCGGTGTGACGGTGTGAGCCGTACTACCAATTATGTCCAGAGTAGCTTCGGGCCACGCATCAACCACATGTCCCATGATGGTGACCTGGTTGGCGGGCGGCGGCGTATCTCGTATTATTGGCATCCCGTATCCGTTGAATTACCGTAGGTGGAGGGTCGCGCAACTCCCGCACTGTGGACGGTATCGTCTGGTAGAATTCGGTTTCGTCAGTTACGAATACCTCTTGTTGTTTTGACATCTTCTTAGCCTTTTGGGTGGGTTTTTGTTTGTGTTTTTTTTTGTTTGGGAATGAATGTGACTAGCTTCTAGTATCTCTTCCCACAGACGGCGCCAATTGTTCCTGTGTAATTCCGAGCGATTATTTGTTACCACCCGTGCTTGTAGAATGACGTTTTTGGTTGAATCCTCCTTGCGGTCTCCTGAAACGATGAACAAACTGAGGGCTCGGCTTTGGACCGAGCGATCTCACTCCGACGCTCAAGTCAGTAAACTTAGAGAGATAAGTTGTTGTTACTTGGCGAGGTATATATTGTAGAGAGATAAGGAAGATATTACCAGATGAATAGTGTATTTTAGGTTAAATTGTGGATCTCCTTCTCAATGAGAGTTGAGGAGTATTTATAGACTTTCACCTTTTGTCACGTAGTGGCCAAGTGGCCAAGTGGCTAGCAGGTGGAAAGACTGATCTACCCCTCGGCCGAGGGACCCATGGCAGGCCGGCGGGCCCTGTTGACTCACCGCCGAGGGGTCTTGGATATGAGTTCGCGGATGTGTGCCTCGGGGCTAGTTGCCCAGTAATGGGACCCAAGAGACAGGCCGACAGGCTGCGTCGGTTAGGCTGTCTAAGCCGTTGACTTGCTGTGGATATCTTTGACCTTGCTCAGTATGTTGACTTGGTCAGCGGGTGCAGAATATGCCCCATCACTTTTATTTATATAATTTTGAATTATGTAATTTTATCTTAGTATGGCCTTAGTTTTAATCGATATTACCCGTAATGAAAGGGAATATTGATTCGGTTGTAATTTAAGTGATCTCGTATCACTTTTATTTTTTTATTTCAGTAGTTTTTCCATTTTACAAATGTATAATAGGAATAGTTTTGTATTTTTATTATTATTTGTAATTATGGAGCATCTTCAAAGACGGTGCCATTCGGAAAGGTGATCCGACAAAGACGGTGTCTTGGGAGGCGTGCCATTTGAAGATTCAAGGGACCAAAGGAGTTGGTTTCCGAATATGTAATAGATTATTTGATTTTCTAATTTTTAGGAAGGCCATACTAGGATTTTTATTTATTGCTTTGCATTTCTTTTAATATGTTGCATGCATTGCCAAATCGCCATAATAACACATGCATATTATATCGAGTCATCGACCGTGTCAATTATAATTATCGTAGTTCACCGCTTTAGTTCACTTAAAATGTGATAGATAATAAATTGACAAGACCTCTCACATATATTAAAAATTGAGAAAAAAGCCTTACCAAATAGTAGAAACCCACGAAGTACCAATTTCATAAGGGAGTTGAGCCGGCTTTACCGTAATACAAACCTTGTTACGTTGGCGAAGTGGGGTAGTAAAATGTTATTATATCGAAATTTGGATTGAGCTCAACGGAAGTATTGTTGACCGTAGTCTCATGTGTTCCGGGCTACAGATGAGAATTAGAGTAATTTTTATCGACCGAGAGTTCTAAAAGTAGAATCGATTAAAAAGTTAATCCACCGAGTTATATTAATAAGGGATGACTCGGCTTACCGTACCCGTATTAATATGAATTTGGATCTCGGAATCATTTATGTAGTTGGGTGGAGGTCATTATATAAATGCAATGCTTCTAGTTAAATTTACGAGTATTATTAAAACGATAGATGATAATTAATTCCTTCATTTCCTATTTTGTAGTCAAATTTTGTTTTAATCAACCGCAATGGCAACTCCAAATGCGTCCGCATCCAATAGTTCCACCACGCTTACCAATGTGTCATGGCTCCGATCCTTTATGGATCGATGTAAGTTAGAAAGGAATGGGTCCAATTTCGCCGATTGGGACGCGCAACTTCGCTTGGCCGCGCAAGGTGACGACAAGCTTCATTACCTTACCGAGGCATCTCCCACCGAAATTACTACTAGGTCCACCCCCGCCGCTAGGCAAACCTATGAGGTTTACCAAAGAGAGTCGGCCGCGATCAAAAATGTGTTGATCTTTGCTATGGAGGCCGAACTCCAACGAAGTGCTATAAAGATTAGCACCGCTCATGAGATCTACATGAAGCTTGTGAACATGTTTTCACGAGCTCCTAGGGTCATTCAATATGAGGCGGCTTCTGCATTTTTTGATCTTAACATCAAAGAGGGCCAAAAGGTGAGCCCTCATGTGCTCAAGTTGATGGAGCATGTTGAGACCTTGAAAATGCATAAGGTGGAAATTCCTAATGAACTTGTAATTGATCGAATTCTTCATTCCTCAAAGAAAATCAAAGCATATGTTCAATTCCGGGTGAATTTTAATATGCAAGATACGAAGGTTTCCCTTGATGAGTTGCACAAAATGCTTGTGCAAGCCGAAAGGGACATGGGGCTAAGTGTTAGCACCACCAAAGATGTGCTCAATGTCAATCATAAGAGCAAAGGAACCTTCAAGAAGAGCGGGAAAAAGGGAAAGAAGCGAACTCCCAACAGGAACATAGCTAAGACTTATGAAGCAAGCTCCTCCAAGCCCAAGTACAGTGCCCCCTCCGGGGACAAGTGCCACTATTGTTGTGGTGTTGGACATTGGAAAAGAAATTATTCCAAATACCTTGGCGACATCAAAGCTGGAAAGGTTATTCTAGTAGGTATATAACTATCCCTATCTTTTATGTTTCAATCTCAATTAGTATGTGATACAAGTTGTGATGATTACCCTTTTTATTGTAAATAGGGGCTCCTACCAAGGACAAAGGCAAGGAGAAGCAAGCCTAGAGGATCACGAGGGAAGCTAGCGTAGCCAACCATGGTGATGGATCAATGGAAGCTTGGCTTTAATTTGCTTTGTCTTTAATTTTATGATGTATTTCATGTTTTAGAACTATTTTGATTTCCTTGTGTGACTTGGAAATTGGTTTGTATCCTTTAAACACGGGTTGTATTTTGGATATTGGTGATTTGGTTTTCAACCCAAATCACTTGTTTTATTATGTTATTTGTTCTAAAATCATCATCATTAATTACATGCGTAGAGAAACATTAGATAAACAACTTAAATTGATTGTTTAGACGATTATGATGATGGGATCATTATATGTCCATAAGCTATGAATTTGATTCTCCTTATGTCATTATTACTAAAAGTAACAAGTTACTTATCAATTATAAAGTTGTAATGAGTTTTTTAACTCATCAAGTAGAGAATTTACTATACCATATGGACACATTATTCTAAACGGATGGTCAACCCTGAGATACCTAGAACAGAGAGTCTATTAAACCAGATTACATGGATTAGACTGTCATATAATCAAGCTGCCATGTTAGGATGGCCTTTTGAAGGCTAATACATTGTCTTGGATAAATCCTAATACTCCGTTAAATATATATGTTTGTGCCTCACAAAGCTATCTCTCAAGAAGTTAGATATATTTCTGAGAGATAGAGTGGGAGTAGAATGTATCGTCATAAACATCTCTTATAGTTGAAATGTTACTTTGTGAAAGTAATAGAATTATAGAGTGGGAGTTGGTATTGAACTATTATCTATGAAGATAGTATGAGAGCATAGTTCAGTGGGAGTTTATCGCACATGTCTTATTGTTCAAAAATATTACTTTGTGAAAGTGATAGTATCATGACCTTGTTACATACGAGCCGAAACATTACAATCCGAAAATTGTTGCTCATGAGTAGATTTACTTTAAAGTGAGGGTCTCTTTAAAGGTAAATAGAGCTTTAGAGTACACAAATGCATAAGATTTACATGAAGATGTTGATCAAGATAAATTGTGTTAGGAATTGCCGCATTTCATTTTTATGAAGAATGGCAAATATAATTCGCTTTTCTAAAATGGGAATTTAGAGAAGGAAGTGTTTGAAACACAAAATCTTAGATGAATATCTAAGAATCCTAACATATTATGCGTAGCTTTCTTCAATGATCATTAGAATGATCTTAAGCAAGCATTATAGGATTTTACTTTTCGTTCATGTGATTATAGTGAATTGTTTCATTCACATGATTGAAGAATCATGATATACATGAAGTTAAGTGGGAGCTAAAATTATTTTTCCATGTCTTATACATTGAAGACATATTACTTATTGAGTATTATGTACCAATGCTCTCTTCTGGCAAGAGTAATTGGAAGACTTGGAAAGGGATGCAAAGTATTCTAGATTTTGAATCTATGTGAGAGTAAATTGGCATAGAGTTGAGAGTCTTATGAAGATAAGTTCTTTCGTATCTGTTTAACATCAACAAAGTTGAATGGCTTATTCATGATGATGAAAGTGGAAATACTATGATGGAATCATAGTCGTTCACTGAACCCATTAAGTTGTTGATTACATGAAATCGATTGCTAATGTTTCCGCCATTAGAAAGATTATGTATGCCAACAGACGCACGTGCTGTGATGTACCATATGCTAGGTACATGATGAGTCAATAATAAGTTAATTCATAAGATGGGCTTGTGAAAGCCTTAAAGTACAATTGATGACTTGTACACATGTTTGGATGATAAACTAAGTTAGGTGTTGAAGGGTTGCACAAAGTTTAGTTTCCAAGCTTAAAAGGATTTGATGAAATCCTAAGCTAATGTTATTGACTAAGGAGTAAGAAACTAAGAAAAGTGTTTTAGTTTCACGCATTGCAAATTCTACAAAAAGGATTCTAAGTAAATAGTGATTAAATAGTCAACGTAGGGATTAAGGGTGAATCCCTCTACAAATGACTTTATCACAAGTTATGCGATAACAGTGGGAGCTTTTTTCAAGTTAAAGAGCTCAGGTCTAGTATGATGTCTAGACATACACTTGGATAAAATTCATGTCATTAGAGATGACATTGAATGTAAGGAAATAGCAATTTATAAAGTTGGAATATATGGATATCGGGTATATCCACTTGGCAAGCTTGTATTGCATTTTAACTAGTGTTATAATACACTAAAGATTATAGAATATGAAGTAGTAATAGTGTATTGACTATTCATATGCGATAATCACATTTATCGTTTGAGTTTTATTGAACTCACCTACTACCTTGTCGTATCCGAATGGGTTGTAGAGACAAATTGAAGCCCATTAAAGTGAACTGGATTGACATGGTATTCGCCCCTAGTTACTTATATGAGGTGACGTCTCCAAGTGACTAGAGTGTGATGCGATTGATGGCAAGTTCAAGTGCCATAGAGTCATATGGGATGACTAGTCGATCACATAGGCGATCGTATGGGACAATCATCGAAGCATGACCGCTTATAGAGTTCAGGTAATTCATAAAGCCTGGTCGTGGCAAGAGCTACTATAGTATTCTTATGAGTCAATTCTTTTGACTAGAGACTATTCGCCCAAGTTGGCACAACTTCTGATTAGCTTTGATTTATACTCTACGATTTCGTAAATGAGGTCAAACTGGGTATATTTTGGGCTATGATGGACTGTGGCTGAACGAAGGGAATAGGGCGATAGAAATTGTCCACCCCTTGTCAGGGTTGTTTGAAATCTCAAGGCCACTCGAGGAGTAGTTAACTGGAAATGCGTGGCCACGCTCGGAAGGTATCTATGATGGATAATTCCGGTCAGACAGTTAATCTCCAGATCGAGAAAACCACTCAAGATATGATCAAATGTAAGTACGACCTGCAAGACACCTTGCATTGAGTGGGAGATTGTAATAGGACAAGAGAATTGGTGACGCACACTTGTCGAGGACAAGTGGGAGATTGTTGGGAAATGTGTCCTCAACAATAGTGCGATCATATGATTTAATATCATAATTAAATCTCAAATTAAGAATACATGAGGGATGATTTTTATATATATATATTCGACTGATCATCATTAATCAGTAATGATTGGCTGACTAGAGTTTGACATTACTGTCGTGTGACGGTGGTGGTCAGTTGATCCCTTAAGGTCACACCTAAAGGACAATTCCCTTAATGGATAAATTGATTAATTGTATGACGATACGAGGTAATCAATTCCTTAAAAGTGAACAATTTACTTGTGAGAGAGAAGAATAATATCTTATTATAATGGGATTAAATAAGATTTATTTTAGTAATAAAAATGCTTTATTACTAAAATTGCATATTGTTTGAGAAACAATAGAGATAAGAATGAATGGTTAATTATAATTACAAGATGTTGTGAATTATAATTTTATGACCCATTTTATTTATGTGATCAAGTATCACAAGTCAATTTATTGTATATAATTTAATTAATTTGTAAAATGATATTTATGGGATAAATATGCATTAAATTAATTAATAACATGTAAAATACTACATGTGACATATTATGTGACAAATGACAAATTGACAAAATAAAATGGTAGTCCATTTTATGATGTATGGACCGAAATGGTGTGTGTGCTAATGGGTAGTGATTATTTTATATTATGTGATAATATTTATATAAATAATTGTACCTACCTTTATGTAGCCTTACACACCTAAGCTATTGATGAGAGAAAAAGAGAAAGGAGATTCCAATTTTTGTTTGGTTCCCCTTGCCTCTTCCCACCCGGTTTTCCAACTCTTATTATATAGTTTTTTGGTCTCTTATCTTACTTACTCATTCATTCAAAGTATACATGCAAGAGTTTTTGCTCCTCCTTCTCTCTAGCTTTCTCCAACAAGTTTTTGAAGATTCACAAGTTCTTGCTCATCTTTTCTAATATCAAAACAACATTGCTAGTGTAGTAATAACAATAATATTAGAATCATTTTAAGGATACTAGTATAATAATCTAGTTAATTAGTATACTAGTTTAAGGGTAAGTCTTGGGTGCAATCTAAGGAGGATTTCTATACTTGGGATCTTGGAATATCATCCATCATTATAAGCTCAAGAACAAGTGAAGGAATGTGACCTTACTTGTGCCCATAATTTCGAACCAACCAACAATGTAAGGAACATTGTTTTTTCTTATATATCTTTCATTTTGTTATGCATGCACTAGATCTAAAGAACATATAATTAACAAGTTAATTAGTTCACTATTAGAGGAGTCTAATAAGAGGTATATGAACCTAACAGAAAAGAACCCTAATTTCACTAATTATTTTTAGGGTTTTGATGAGAGTTCTTGTGGAAAAATCAAGTGAGAAAAATAATTCCCTTTTCTCTCCTCTTTTAACCGTGTAAATGGAGAGGAATAAGGGAAGATTTTTTTCTTATTTTTCTCCTCTTTTTCGTTTGACCCAACAACCAAAAATAAGGAGAAAATCTTCTTATTTTAGGTTGTTGTCAAATTATATAAAATGTGTATTATTTATCAATTGTCATTTATGTCGTCCTGTATTAATAAGTCCACACACAACAGTTTGTAGTCGATTTATTAATATCGGCCTGTCAACATTTATTATGACAATTTCGTATAATATATACATTAACTATAAATATCGCATATTTATAATTTGCTAATTAAATATAACCGTTTATGTTTAATTACGAATTAACATCTTAATTCGTTTAAGCTAACATTATATACATTAATTAAATATAACAGTTTATATTCAATTTACGAATTAACAATTAATTCGTCTCAGCTGATATTATTTAATTGTATTAAATAATCGTCTCATCATCACATTGACTAACCTTTTAGTCAAATACATGGACTAACCTTTTAGTCATATAAGGCATCAATGTGATTATATTTTCATATAATCACATCTCTCAAACACATCCTTTAGGTGTGACTTTTAGGGACCAGTTGATCACCGCCATCAGTATGATAATAACGTCAAACTTCTAGCAAGCCAACCGTTATTAATAAACGTTAATCAACTGATAAAATACTAAGTATACCCTGTGAACCTATAAGAGATTTATATACGTTATCACACTAACTGTGGAGGACACTAGCTCTAACAAGTACCACTGTTGCTTCCCCTGTTTTAGCTGTTGTTGTCACTGGTACTACCACTACTGCTGTCGCTAGTTCCGCCTCTGTCGCGGCTAGCTCTGTTTCCACCCCTGTGTCTGCCTCCATCTCAGCTAGCACTGCTGCTAGCTCTACCTCTGCTGCTTCTACTAGTGCAGCCACTGCCAGTACTTCTGGTACGGTGACCACCCCTGCTGCGTGGTCACCAGCTGTCACAGCTGCTTATCGAGCGGCCTTAGTACCTCGTTACGTCAGAGGATGGGCTTCTTCTTCAGGTAGTAGAGGCCGGGGTCGCGGACGAGTTACGCCTGCTGCTGGCCCTGTCACCATCCGAGTTGACGACTCACTTGACCCACACCCCGACTACCCTGAGGTAATTTTCGTTAATGCTCTAGATCGTCAACGTTTCTTTGCCTTAAAGAGCTGTGATTTTATGTCTACTAAATTTTTGTGTCGTAAGTCACTTGATAAGTTAGGTATTTACGAGCTTGTACTTGAGATTTTGAGAGGGGCAGGGATGACGAGACTGATTACCATGAGTGCCTTGACCTTCAAGGAGCTGACCCTCGAGTTTTTCTGCTCCTTTACCTTCTCTTCTAGCGCCTACGCCACTGACCCGACCTGTGCTTCTATTTCTTTCCGGTTATTTAACCGGACTTTTTCTTGGACCCTAGAGAAGTTTGGTACTAGGTTAGGTCTTTCTTTTACGGGTGACACTGCCTCTCCTAGGAAGGTCAACCGCCAGTTGTGGAGGACCTTGGTACAGACTAGTTACGAGGAACGCAAGCTCGCGCATGTCCACCTTCCCCCGGCCCGTTACTTCTTGCGTCTCATTGGTGGGACCATCTTTGGCCGTAAAGAACCTAACAACGTGAACAACATTGAGCTGTCTATTCTTGGTGGGTACCTGAACATTAACAGTGAGGGACCCTTTGTGCTTAACATTGTTTACTTGACTGCTCAGTACTTTCACACGGTGGGGCAGAAGACTACGGGCACCATTGTTTGCGGTGGCATAGCCACTTTTCTTGCCCGTTCTATCTTCCCCGCCTTTCATATTGAAGGAAAAGTAGATCTATATACTAACATATTCATATATGTTTTAATCTAATTTGTCATAAAATTAATTGGTGATCTTATGCATGCAAACTATTAAACAATATAAAGAAGAAATCTTTATCTTACATTGGAATATAGGTTTATTAGGGCACAAGAGAGATCTCCTTCTCTCTTGTTCTTGTGCTTTCCTCAATGGATGAACAAAGATCCAAGTATAGGATCTCTCCCAAAGTTTAATACCCAAAGCACACTCTTAATAAAATTAATATTATGAATACTAGTACAATATTAATTTAGCATAAAAATGACCCAAAATTAATTGATTTTTGGTCTCCTAAAAACCGGTTTAAGAGAGGAGGAAGAGGAAGTTTTATCTCTCTAAAAATTCTTATTTTTGATGAATGAATGAATGAATTCTACAACCACTATATTTTGAGTATATTAGGTAAAAATAAGAGGAAAAACCAAAGTGGTTTTTCCTCTCAAAAAACCGGGTGGAAGGGGGATTAGAGGGAGCCAATGCATGCAAGAGTTGGTCTTCACAATGACAACTAGGTGTGCATGGCTAGACAATTAGGGTAATCATTATGCTTACCACTCAAATAATAAACACAATATTATCGTAAATCCACCCTTAATTTCGGTACACTTTAGATAATATGGACTCCATATTATCTTTGTCAAAATGTCAATTTGTCTTATGTCACATGTCATATGTTACATAAATTTGTTATGCATTTTTAACATATTAAAAATCAACGTACTAATAAAAATACGTTATATACAAAATCGACTTAGTAATTCATAATTACTTGTACCAAAATATTTTACCAATTATAAATCACAATAATTTGTATTTATAATAATTCATTCAATTTCAATTGTTTCTTTAAACAATAATTTCATCTGAGTAATGAAACAATTCAATTAATCAGACCGTATCTCATTTAATCAAATTTCAATGAGACACGTAAATATTACTTCCAAAATCGTCCGTCAATTTTAAATATTTTAATTGACCCGTAACGTTATACGATCAATTAATTTATCAATTAAGAGTGTTGCCCTTTAGGTATGACCTAGGGGATCAACTGATCACCACCGTCGCACGACAGTAATGTCAAACTCTAGTCAGCCAATCATTACCGATATGTGTGGACCAGTTGACAGTAAAATATTACTTCCCAATTGCATTCTTTATAATGAGACTTAAACATGTGATCGTTATGATCAACAGTTGTGATCGCATTATTGTCGGAGGACACATATTCCAACAATCTCCCACTTGTCCTCGACAAGTGTGCGTCACCAATTCTCTTGTCCTATTACTATCTCCCACTCAATGCAAGGTGTCTTTCAGGTCGTACTCGCAAGTGATCATATCGAGAGTGGTTTCCTCGATCTGGAGAATAACTGATTGACCGGATTTATCCACCATGGATACATTCCGAGCGTGGCCACGCATTTCCAGTTCATTACTCCTCGAGTGGCCCTGAGATATTGTTATAACCCTGACTAGGGGTGGACAATTCCTATCGCACTCATTCCCTTCAACTAGCCACAGCCATCATAACCCAAAATATGCCCATTTGACCCCATTTACGAAGGTCGTAGTCACACAAATCAAAGTTAATCTTAAACTGTGCCATCTTAGGCGAATAGTCTTTAGTCAAAAGAATCGACTCATTTGAATACTATAGCAGCTCTCGCCACGACCAGGCTATATAAATTTGCCAGAACTCTATAAGCGGTCATTAGGCCCGACAAAAAGTTCCTAACAGTCTGCCTATGTGATCGACTAGTCATCTCACATGACTCTATGGTACTTGAACTTGCCATCAATCGCATCACACTCTAGTCACTTCGAGACGTCACCTCATACAAGTGACTATGGGCAAATACAATGCTAATCCATGTTCACTTTAATGGGGTTCAATTGTCTCCACAACCCGTTTGGATGTAACAAAGTATATGGTGAGTTAATAATAACTCAAACGACAAATGTTGACATCACACTCGGGTAGTCAATACAAGATTACAACCTTGTGATGCCTATCGTAAGTGTGTAAACACTTGTTGATTTCAATAGAAGTTTAACATGTTACGTGTCCATGTGTTCAAACTTCTTAATCGTATTATCCTTTACATTCATGTTATCACTCATAGCATGAACCTTACCAAGTACACATCAAGGTTCCCGACCTTGGTTTCGGTTCTTTATCTTGAAAGAACTTCCTTATCGATTATCACATAACGAACGAATTTGTGGTGAATGATATAACTTGTACTGATCAAGTGCTCCATCCACACACAATGCACTAGGTATATGTTTTGTAGTGTCTTGCAACAATTTGTCAAGATGATTAGTCTAGCACTTCTCACAAGTCCTAGCATATTAGGAAAGATTAGTTTTGAGCAACTTCTTATTCAACTAAGTATCTTTCCAAACTTCTTATTTCTCTTTTTAGCTTGAAAGGCTTAGGATTCTCATAAATCCTTACATGTGCTCGGATTTTCATTAATATGTGCAACCTCTTGTCACATAATAGAGCATTCTATCAAACACCGAAATCGCTCATCGGATTCTGCTCGAGAATTCATGACGTTTGTATTATGGCTTACCAATGAATCATCATGCTCTTATGCATATGATTCACTATTGGACATGTGCATGATTATTCTAATGGCGGAAACATTAGTTACTTATGATCATGAGATCAACCGTTCTTAGGTTCAATGAACGACCATGACTACTAATGGCAATTCCATTTTCATTTACATGAATATCCTATGTGTATGTTGATACGATGTGTATTTCTTAATACTAATCCAATATTTCTTGATGTAATTGGATTCATCATAGTCCATATTCATCCAGAATTGAAAACTCAAATACTTCTTTGTGAAAGAAGATATTAGCTCGTCATTCCTAATGAGTAATGAGTTGTAAACATTCAAAGGATGATAGCTCCCACTAAATTCCACATGTTTCGAAATTGATTACTCAATCGAAAACATTTCAAAATTGGAATGTATGTTGCTTTGCAAAGTTATTAAGATGAAGCCATATATGTTCCCATCATATCCTTTGAAAATTCCTATTTTGAAGAGGTCTCATCTTAACCTTATGGAAAGAGATTTTAATCTCTAATTCGTTGATGTCATAATGATACGTAGCAATGTCATTGTTTAAATATAAATAATATCTAATACACGTCCTTCAAAAAAATCCCTTTCAGAAGGAGGTTTAACCAATTCATTTTCATAATGTGGTTAAGTAATGACTTTTGCGAGGTTAAAAACTTAGTTATTGAAGATATCGGTATATCAATCCTTGCAACTCGTTTATTACTAGTATGTTACTTTGATTCATTTAGGCTCTTAAGTAAAGTTTGAAACTATTGGTCAAAATTTTATCATAAACTAGTCAATTAAGACTTTACATTAGTCATTCTTGTTCCAAAACTTTCTTTTGGTCTCCTCGTGTAGTTATCTTGAGAACATACTCTTATGATTACTTCACTTGGTCTCTTTAGTCATATAGAACTTACTTGAGACCATAGATCTCATCTATTGGGTATACTATATAAATAGATATACTTTCATTCAAATCATTCTACCTTGCATAGATCTCATTTACACAAGTACACAAATTTATCTTGCCTCGTGTGTTGTGTTCTCATTTTTCTCCCACTCTATCTTTAGAATAAATACACTATAGATTCAAAGATAGCATATGAGACACAAATAATGAATTTGAAGTATAAAGAGAACTATCTCATAGGTTGACTAATGGTTTTAGATTTCGTAAGTGTACTTGGTGATTGACATTCCTTTAAAAGAGTTCATAGACTCAAAATTACTTTGTAAATGATCATACACAAACCTTAAGCATGTGGACATATAATGAATCCCGTCATTATATTTGTCTATTAGATCACTTTAAGTGAATAATCATATGTTTCTAAGAGCAAGCATTTAAATACGAATTTTAGAACAAAGGATAAAATGATAAAACGGGTGACTTGGGTTGCAAACCAAGCCACCATTATCCAAAATACAACCAATTATCCAAAATACCTTTCCATGTCGAACACGGAAACTTAAAGGTTCTAAAATCCAAAACATGAATAAAATAAGACAATAAAAAGCAAAGCTCCATGAAAGTTATTCCTAGCTTCTTGATGGTTTCTCATGCTTGCTTTTCTTTTCCCTTGTCTTTGCTTGGTGGAGACCCTATTTACAATAAAAAGGGAGATACATTATCACAACTTTGTATCACAATACCATAGTTGAATTAGAAACATAAAAGAAAGGATAGTCATTTACCTACTGGAGTGATCTTTCCAGCCTTAATATCACCAAGGTATTTGGAACAATTTCTTTTCCAATGTCCAATACCATTACAATAATGGCATTTATCAAGAGGACCCTTCTTGATTTTTGAAGTGCTCGCATCATTAGCCTTAGCTTTGGTGAAAGTGGGAGCTTGTTTCTTACCCTTCCTCCCATTCTTCTTGAACTTCCCCTTACTCTTAGTGCTTATGTTAAGCACATCCTTTGGTGGGTTCACATTTAACCCCATGTCCCTCTCGGCTTGCACAAGTAACTTGTGTAATTCTTCAAGAGACACATCCTTGTCTTGCATGTTAAAATTCACCCGGAATTGAACATACGCTTTGACTTTGGATAAGGAGTGTAGAATCCTATCTACAATGAGTTCTTTGGGGATTTCAACCTTTTGAATCTTCAAGGTCTCGACTAGCTCCATAAGTTTGAGCACATGAGGGCTAACCTTTTGGCCCTCTTTGAAGTCGAGATCAAAGAATGTCGCGGCCGCCTCATATTGGACGATCCGCGGAGTTTGTGAAAACATTGTCACAAGCTTGGAGTAAATCTCATTAGCGGTGCCCATTTTAAAGGCTCTCCTTTGGAGATCCGCCTCCATCGCAAATATCAACACGTTTTTCATTGCGGCGGACTCCTTATGGTAAGCCTCATATGCTTCCCTAGTGGTGGCGGTCGATCTAGTAGTAGGTTCGGGTGGAGAGGCCTCGGTAAGGTAACGAAGCTTGTCGTCACCTTGGGCGGCTAATTTGAGTTGGGCATCCCAATCGGAGAAATTTGACCCATTCTTTTCAAGTTTACATCGATCCATGAAGGATCAGAGCCATGGTGAATTAGCGAGAGGCGTGGCGTTAGGGGTTGGTGTTGCCATTTGTTATGAGAAAAGAAGTGGTCTACAAAACAAAATAGAAGGAGTAAAACAAATGTCGTTTTAATAATAATACTCGTAAAAATTTATAATTTAAACAAGTTATATGCATTTTTTCTAGTGACCTCTACCCAACTAGATAAATGATTCCAAGACCCAAATTCATAATAACTTGGGCACGGTGTGGCCGATAAAACCCATATCAATATAACTCGGTGGATTAACGCTTTAATAGATTCTACTTTTAGAACTCTTGGTCGATAATATTACATTAACATTTATCTTTAGCCCAAAACACATTCAACAAGGGCACGGTGTGGCCGATAAAACCCTTATCGAAATTTTTTTGTTGAGTTCAATCCAAATTTCGAATAAATGTGTCCATGATCCAAACCCACATTAACTTGGGCACGGTGTGGCCGATAAAACCCTCATCAACATGAATTCGGTGGATAGACATTTATCACCCACTTCCCCTACGTAACAAGGTTTGTACCCCGGTGTGGCCGAGTGCACTCCCTCACGAAATAGGTTTTCATGGTTTCTACACTTTGGTAAGGCTATGTCTCAATTATTTATTTTTAGCGAGAGGTCATGTCAATTTATTATCTATCACGTTTTAAGTGAACTAAAGTGGTGAACTACGATAATTGTTATTGACACGGTCGATAAACTCGATTAAATGAAAATGCATGTTTTAGTTATGGCGATTTAGCGATGCATGTGACATATATATAAAATGCAAAGCATAAAAAAAAATCCTAGTATGGCCTTCCTAAAATAGAAAATCTAATTAACTATTACATATTCGGAAACCAACTCCATTGGTCCCTTGAACTTCGGTTGTGGCACGCATCTCGAGGTAACACCGTCTTTATGTATCGCCATCTTGAAGAAATCCGTCTTTGGGAACTCCGAAATGAATAAAATTACATAATAAATTACATAATTTCCTATAATACATTTGTAACTAAAATAAAATAAATCTATTAAATTACAAAACGGTGATACGAGATCACAATAAATTACAACCGAATCGATATTCCCATACATTTCGGGTAATACCAATTAAAAACTAAGGCCATACTAAGTAAAAATTACATAATTCAAAATTACATAAATAAAATTATGACAATCATAAAGAAAATTCAGCATTATAATATGTATGAACATGCCCAATTTTATGCTAAATCGCCTTTAAATAGCCAATATCGTATATTACTCAGTTTTTACGGATTTGCGTGATTTCAACATTTTATAATCACAAAAATTACATAAATTCATATTTATGCATAAGTTAATTACCCTAACCTCTTAGGACTCATAATTTAGTCTTCACTAATTATTTGACCATAATTAACTCATATTTCTAAAATTTGTTCATTAATGGACTTAAAATTATAAAAATAAGCTATAATCTACAAATAAATCACAAAATTTCAAATAAATTTGAAATTTGAAATTTAAACTCATGAACATTCTGGAAAAAATACCATGACACTCATAATGTTCAAAAACTTAGGTTAAAAATTTCGAAATTTATCCGGAAAAACAATGTTGCGGTTTATCGGTTTTAACAAAATAATCATAAAAACATGAGAAAAATTATATTCATTAACTTTTCAATTTTAGATCTGAAAAAGATAATAAAATTCAACATGTGATGTTTTTCCTTAGTCATAGAGTATGTTTTATTAATATTTCACTAATTAAGTCACTATTTATGCTATTTTTTTTCAAAAAATCATAAATCATGCATAAAGACTTCAATATAGCCTATTATTTTACACACATCTTGTAAAATTGTATGTGACAACATACTAAATTTCTATGACCATATTCGAAATTTATCTCATATTAACCTATTTTTCATCTAAATCCGATTTTAATAATGAAAAATCCATTCTTCGAGCATAAGAAGTCCAAAAATTATGAAAATTTACAGGTCATCTCAAAATAATATATGTGATAACATATCCAAAAATCACTGGAAAATTCAAAGTTTAGCTAATTTTAGTTCGAAAATGACATTTTATTCATAAAATCATATTTTTAATGCCATTATTATATAATATGAACAATAAAAATCCATAAATTAACCAAAATATCCTAAAAACATTTTAGGACCAGAAATTTTAACATGCATAATGATTTTCGTGATATATCATAATAACACAAAATAAACAAGTTTTATATGTTAATCGTATAACTCGGAAAAACTTTTAACCGATTTGCATGCAAACAACCAAGGCTTTGATACCGATTGAAGGAAAAGTAGATCTATATACTAACATATTCATATATGTTTTAATCTAATTTGTCATAAAATTAATTGGTGATCTTATGCATGCAAACTATTAAACAATATAAAGAAGAAATCTTTATCTTACATTGGAATATAGGTTTATTAGGGCACAAGAGAGATCTTCTTCTCTCTTGTTCTTGTGCTTTCCTCAATGGATGAACAAAGATCCAAGTATAGGATCTCTCCCAAAGTTTAATACCCAAAGCACACTCTTAATAAAATTAATATTATGAATACTAGTACAATATTAATTTAGCATAAAAATGACCCAAAATTAATTGATTTTTGGTCTCTTAAAAACCGGTTTAAGAGAGGAGGAAGAGGAAGTTTTATCTC
Source organism: Silene latifolia (assembly GCF_048544455.1). Lineage (NCBI taxonomy): Eukaryota > Viridiplantae > Streptophyta > Magnoliopsida > Caryophyllales > Caryophyllaceae > Silene > Silene latifolia. The sequence continues at coordinate 185,414,879 of NC_133537.1, read as the reverse complement.
TCTAAAAATTCTTATTTTTGATGAATGAATGAATGAATTCTACAACCACTATATTTTGAGTATATTAGGTAAAAATAAGAGGAAAAACCAAAGTGGTTTTTCCTCTCAAAAAACCGGGTGGAAGGGGGATTAGAGGGAGCCAATGCATGCAAGAATTGGTCTTCACAATGACAACTAGGTGTGCATGGCTAGACAATTAGGGTAATCATTATGCTTACCACTCAAATAATAAACACAATATTATCCTAAATCCACCCTTAATTTCGGTACACTTTAGATAATATGGACTCCATATTATCTTTGTCAAAATGTCAATTTGTCTTATGTCACATGTCATATGTTACATAAATTTGTTATGCATTTTTAACATATTAAAAATCAACGTACTAATAAAAATACGTCATATACAAAAATCGACTTAGTAATTCATAATTACTTGTACCAAAATATTTTACCAATTATAAATCACAATAATTTGTATTTATAATAATTCATTCAATTTCAATTGTTTCTTTAAACAATAATTTCATCTGAGTAATGAAACAATTTAATTACTCAGACCGTATCTCATTTAATCAAATTTCAATGAGACACATAAATATTACTTCCAAAATAGTCCGTCAATTTTAAATATTTTAATTGACCCGTAACGTTATACGATCAATTAATTTATCAATTAAGAGTGTTGCCCTTTAGGTATGACCTAGGGGATCAACTGATCACCACCGTCGCACAACAGTAATGTCAAACTCTAGTCAGTCAATCATTACCTATAATATACCTACTTCTGGAGTGATAGGACAGAGCTAGTTGTATGTTTGGGTTCATATACCTATAATAACACATTTCTAATGGTGAACTAATTAACATTTTAACTTTAGTCATTTAAGATCTAGTGCATGCATAACTATCATAAGAGATAAAATAAAATAATGTTCCTTACATTGTAAATGGTTCGAAATTTTGGGCACAAATAAGGACACCTTCCTTATTTGTTCTTGAGCTTAAGGATAATGGATGATCCTCCAAACCAAATATCAAGTGTAAAGATTCTCCTCTTTTTGCACCCAAAACAATAACCCTTAATACTAATATACTAATTAATTAGATTAATATATTAGTTATCCTTAATAATTCTAATAATATTTATATTACTACACTAGTAATAATGTGATGTGATATTAGAATTTTGTTGAACAATTAATTAAAGTTTCTAAAACTATTTTAGAGAGATTAGATAATAATGTGAGAATGTGAATAATTGATTAGGAGAAAAATGAGAATATTTTTCTTATAATAAAGAGGGGAGCCGAGTGGGGAGGTGTCCCAAAGCCAATGCATGGCTTCCACTTTTTTTTTCTCTTTTCTAAATAATAGGTGTGTAAGGCTAGGGTAATTAGGGTGATGATTATGCTTGCCATTCAACATTAACAAACATAATAAACCCCATTCTCCTCTTTAAAAACCGGTGCCCTAAATAAAATGGACTCCATTTTATTTTGTGATTTTGTCAAATGTCATTTGTTAGGTCATGTGTCACACACCATGTCCCTGTCTATTTTTAATGAATATTTATCCAAATAAATATCATTTCATAATAAATTAATTATACATGACAAATTAGCTAGTAATTCATGATCACAAGTATTAAAATGGGTCATATAAATATAATTCACAACATTTTGCAATTATAATTAATCAATCATTCTTAATTTAATTGTTTCACAAACAATAATGAATTTTAGTAACAAAATCTTTTAATTACTAAAATAAATTTTATTTAATCAAATTACAATACGATACTTATTCTTACTCACAAAACAAATTATTCAATTTTTAAGGAGTAAATTAACTGGTATCAATATACAATTAATTAACTTAACTATTAAGGGAATTGTCCTATATGTGTGACCTTAAGGGATCAACTGATCACCACAGTCAAACGACAGTAATGTCAAACTCTAGTTAGCCAATAATTACCGATTAATGTTGATCAGTTGACTATATAATTGAATCATCCCTTGCGTATTCTTATCATGAGATTTAATAATGTGATTGCACTATTGTTGAGAACACTTACTCCAACAATCTCCCACTTGTCCGAGATAAGTGTGCGTCACTAATTCTCTTGTCCTATTACAATCTCCCACTCAATGCAAGGTGTCTTGCAGGTCGTACTTGCATTTGATCATATCTTGAGTGGTTTCCTCGATCAGGAGAGTAACTGTCTGACCAGAATTATCTACCGTAGATACCTTCCGAGCGTGGCCACGGATTTTCAGTTCACTACTCCTCGAGTGGCCCTGCGGTTTTAAACAACCCAGACAAGGGGGTGGACAATTTCTATCGCACTATTTCCTTCGTATAGCCACAGTTCATCATGACCCAAAATACACTCATTTGACTTCAGTTACGACAGTCGTAGAGTATAAATCAAAGCCAATCAGAAACTTGTGCCAATTTGGGCGAATAGTCTCTAGTCAAAAGAATTGACTTATAAGAATACTATAGTAGCTCTCGCCACGAGCAGGCTTCATGAATTTCAGAACTCTATAGTGCAAGCAGGTATTTTGGATTGGTTGTTTACGTATCGTGTTTGAGTTGTTGATTTCTTTGACCTTGACTCGTGGGTGAGTAGCTTAAAGTTTTGTACTTTAAGTGTTGAGCAGTTCTTTAAAAGAATATTTGACAATATCGATATTGAAATTGAGATGGAAATTGGTTACAAGTGTTGAGTTATGAGTTATGGGGCCTTTGAGCCGAGTTATCTTTACGGTCCAGCGTGACCATGGTTGTTGAGTTATTTGAGTTTGAAGCGATATTGAGATTGAAATATTGTTTAGCGGTTTTATCCGCCGGTTCACTCACCCCTTGTCCTTGGTCTTAGGGTCGACGATGATCATGCAGTACTAGTTACTTTGGAGTACTATATTATGAGACCGAGTAATGAGTAACATGGAGTAATGAGTTAAGATTGAGTTAATTATTGGGATGAGAGTGTCTATTATATTATGGAGTAAGTTTAAGTTTTAGTTTAGTTATCGGGGAGTGTTTTTATTATTCTCTGTGTTTATTTTTATTTTTACGTGTCTGTGTTTCCAGGCCATGACCAAAAACTATTCTGGTTATATTGAGGTATTATCGGTTACTCAGCTTTCCGGCTGACGTGTTTTCTCCCTTAAAGGCTACTCGTCATGGGGGTAGTTCCTTTCTGTCTTCTGATTTTATTTCAGGTTACTTCCGCTGCAGTTCAAAAAAGATTTTATTTTAAGACAAGATTTTATTTAAAGCTTTGTGATACATTTTGGATCTATTTGTATAATTTTATTTTTAAAGGATTTGTAATAAGACACTTTGTATATTAATTATAATATCCTTGTATTTCGGCCAGTTTTGTATGTAAAAGTAAGTTTTAATTTAGCCGAAAATCAGGGGTGTTACAATTGGTATCAGAGCGGGTTCTTTCTTGGTCAGGTGTTGAGATCGTCACATCTTAGCACCGCTCTTTTAACTTTTCAAACCCTTCTTAAATTTTGAGTTGTCATTTATTCATTTTTGAAAATTTTAAGTTCGAGGACGAACTCTTTTTTTTAAGGATGATGGATTGTAATACCACTGAAATTTAAACAGGTTCTGTTTTTCTAAATTCGAACTTCGGTACGAAGTTTCTTTTAAGAGGGGAAGATTGTAATACCCAAAATATTTTATAATACTTTTCATTTATTTAAAAGCTTTATTGTTATAGTAATGATTTTATGGTAGATAAAAATTAGTAGTGCTTTAATTTTTGGTCCATCATTATATTCACCTCATCTTATTAGGCCCGTTTATTTCCTTAATTCTCTTACCCAATATAATTATTATTTAACCTAACCTAATAATCACAAAAGCCTCAAAATATTAATCATTGTCTCGCATTGTTTCGTTGTGCGGCGGCTATTCAACAATCCATTATTCCATTGCCTTTGACTTAAGCTTTCTACAACATCATCAAATCCCACCTTGTTAAGAACTATTTATTCCTTTTCGTCACCTTTTTGTTTCCACGCTTGTTGTGTGCTTGGTCAGTTCGCCCTTCGTCTTCTCTATTTTCCAATATAAGGTAACACGATTCTACCAATTCTATTATTATTATTATTATTGTTCGGGGTTGTATGATTATGTGCTATTTATGGTTTGTAGATATGTGCTAAAATATTATGGTGATTGTTTAGATTGATTATTATTATATGTATACATATGATATTAGCTATAATATTTTGTATACCTTCTTGTTGTTTTGGGGTTTTTGGTGAGCTGCGATTTACGTACAAAGGAGAGTAGGCTTGTTAATGAAAAGAGGATTGTTTATAAGGTTAATGTTTTACGGATGAGGGCTAATATGTAGTAGATGCCAAGTTAGGAATGACGAGTGAGTTCATTGATTATATTTTCATTATTATTTAATGCTTATTCATGGATTATATTATTTAAAGCATAGATAATGCAAGCAGGGATTTTGGATTGGTTGTTTACGTATCGTGTTTGAGTTGTTGATTTCTTTGACCTTGACTCGTGGGTGAGTAGCTTAAAGTTTTGTACTTTAAATGTTGAGCAGTTCTTTAAAAGAATATTTGACAGTATCGATATTGAAATTGAGATGGAAATTGGTTACTAGTGTTGAGTTATGATTTATGGGGCCTTTGAGCCGAGTTATCTTTACGGTCAAGCGTGACAATGGTTGTTGAGTTATTTGAGTTTGAATCGATATTGAGATTGAAATATTCATTAGCAGTTTTATCCGCCGGTTCGCTCACCCCTTGTCCTTGGTCTTAGCACAATACGTAAACAACCAATCCAAAATCCCTGCTTGCATTATCTATGCTTTAAATAATATAATCCATGAATAAGCATTAAATAATAATGACAATATTGTGGACAAGGCCCTCGGGAACTGCGTCCGCGGGATCCACACTAGGCATAATCGACTCGAGGTTCTTTCGAATCGAATTAAGACATATTAGAGTCGCCACCAAGTTTTTTGGGAACTTGGAACCGTTCAAGTCAACTTTACACCTTTCATCGAAAAGCATAAAGCCAATCGACTACGAGTGATTAAAGATAAAGACTTGTACCCTATATCACTCGATTTGAATGACTCTCGTAATCCAATGGTATTTAGACGGATCCACAAACCATAGATCTTGAGTAAGGGGTGAGGGTACGTGTTGGGAAGCCCATAAGGACACCCAACCCCGCCCGTTAATAACGGCCTCTACTAAGTCAAGTATGGATTTCAAACAAGGTCATAGCTACTACGATATATGAAATGCAAACATCGTTTTAACCCTAACATGTGAAGTTTCTATGTCGATTTAGATGCAACTAAACTAACTTTGTCAAAGTTGTAATTTAGCATGTGGGTTGATTGATCTAAGCAACATATAAACGAAAGCAAACAAGGCTTAGGGGGAATGGGGGAGCCGTTGGGATCTATCCTATTACAACCCAGGCATTTCATGCCGACACAACGATAAATTAAAGATACAACTCGATCTAAAATACAACGCTATACACACGACGCAAAACACGGCCAATCCGGCCTAGGGAAACGTGCACAAGGGGGGTGGCCCATGGCTTACATGACTCATGGCCTTGGGTCACTCCTCGTAATGCGTGCTTTCGCTTAATCTTATCGAATTAGACATTGGGTCACGCACCAAAGCATGCATTAGCATAAACCGGGCCATGTTGCTTTAAACAACATGCGATTTACTACGCTCTTACTTGCATTGGGGCACAACCATCTAACCAAACAAGACTAAGGTTTTTAGAAATCATTTGACTCGATAAAAGAAAGCTAACTTGAAAATTACAACTCGATAACAAACGATAAATTACAAACGACAAAACAAATAAAGAACGAACGACGTAAAACAAACAAAACAAGAAAGACCAAAGGACATGGCCTAAAGCCACGCCCAACCCTAGGTCCTAGGTCAGGTTCATTAGGTTAGATAGATTTGCAAAGCGATGCGGAAAATACATTAGAAATCGATGACAAAAAGAGGTCAGAAGGCTTCGCCTAAAACCGGGTGTTCTACACGGCCTAAGGGGTCAAATTAGGTCCAGTTCGCTAATTAAATTAACTCGTCGAGTGTTAATAAGAAGGTGCTAGTCACGCACTCTTATACTAGCGAGAAATTAGGTGAAAGAGAGAGATGCGTTCATTAAGTTACAGAATTGTTAGTTGATTTTTAAAGCTATGTCGATGCCACCTATCGTGTCTAATTAGGTTATTAAATTGATCTAATGTCATCTAAATAGGTTATATGTTAACAATCAGAAGTCATACTAACATGCAACGGGTCCTAAGGTGGGTCGAATTGGCCGAGACAACAAAGGGTAAAAAACGAGGAGCGAAGTTAGAAATTCGTTTTATTTATGCCCTACCTTGAACACGAGGATATGTAAATGAGACGGGGGTGTACGACCGACTGATGTAGCGGTTTCTTTTCCCATCTCAAGTTAACGCGGGTGTTCATGGTGGTACTTTAACTCATACTCGGACTAAACTAGTTTCATAGTTAATTTAAACGATAAATAAAAAGCGATAAACAAACAAAACAAACTATAAAAGAACAAACATAAAAACGAAATAAAAAAAGGAGAAAGAGGAGGATTTGATGCACCCTCAACCTACATGTATCGTTGACACCGTCTTGGGTCGTAATCGATGGTAGATTTTATCTCGAGAGGCCGTCGTCGACGAAGTAACAAAGCAAACACGCGTTTTTATCGAATCTGGACAGCAACTTTCAAACAGCGATTTCTCCCTCGTTTCACGATGAAAATTCGATTTAAAAGATGTTTTGAAAACTAGAAAGAGAGGAGAATAGAGATCTTAAAGCAACCCCTGCTCTTTTTGAGTTATTGGGCACGAAAAATGAGCACAAACAGAACTGGACAGACAGGAACAAACCGCGAAAACAGAGTGTATAACACTCTGTTTTTCGAGGTATTTCGTGTACTCTCAAGGGCAATTTGGCTCGTAAATCTTTGTCTAATGTGTAGGTGGATGTTATATGGTTAATTAGGAACAAGAAAATCGAGTTTTGATGGAGTTTTGAAGGAGGAACGAATTGTTTTTCGAAGAGGACACACAAACTGTTTCAGTTTGGATGTCGGTTTTGTGGAGGGTTTTTGAGAGGCAATTAGGGTTTGTTTCTGAGGTTTAAAGCTTGTGAGTGAAGGTAGGATGTATGTAGAACTTAGAGGAGTGAATGTATGGTGAAGGGGTGGTATTTATAGGGAGTTAAAGTAGGGTAAAAGGGAGGGAGAGGCAATCGGGCCTGTTGAGCATAGCTGCTGTCCAGCAGCTTTTGGGGGGGTTTCTAGGGTTCGTTTTTGGGGTTTTCTTGGTGATTAAGCTAGGATAATATGGGTAGGATACTAGGGTATGGGTTAGGGTTAATGGGTACGGGTCTTGGTGGTGTTTGGAGCGGGTTTGGGCTCGAGAATTGGCTCGCAAAAACAGGGGGCTCGGTTTATGCGTGGGCTGCTTGTGAGGGGTTTGGGACGAGGATTTGGGCCATGGTATGGGGGTTCGAACATGGGTGGATGGGTATTGGTCTAGGTGGGTTAATGTACTCGAGATTCGTGCCAATTCGCAAAGGAAACGGGCTCAAAAACCGAGCTAAAATCGAGCTAAAAAACAAGTGTTCAAAACGAGTTTTCTTCGCTTTTCAAATCGATTTTTCAAATCAATTAATAAATTAAAACAAATGACTTTTCAAATCAAGTATTCTCATAAAATGATTTTTCAAATCAAATATTTATTTTATTTTCAATAAAATAAACTTAAGAAAATAAATTCAAAATAAAGCTTTAATTTAAATATCATTTAAATTAAATGAATAATGAATTCACTTAAAAAACACATTAATTTTAATTAACATTTAAAATAACAAAATGAACTTACTAAAAACATTAATTTAAATATCATTTAAATTAACAGAATGAATTCACTAAAAACATTAATTTAAATATCATTTAAATTAATAAAATACTTCATCGACGACGCCCATTCTACCTCGTAAAACGAGCTCCAAATAATGACAATGACAACTAAAGAATACATGTGTCCTATCATCATCGGGTGTTTGTCGGGTTCTCTATAAATTCCAATATCGACGGATACGGGTATCTACAGAGCCCCCACTTTGACTGAGGCTTGGACAAGGCGAAAGTCAAAGTATACCCCAGGTCCCTTTCGACCTGAGGATTCTGCGGGTCGTTTATAGTCCATTAGACTTGCGTATATAAGCTCGCCAGCCATAAGAAGAGATCATACCTGAAACTTCGTTTGGGTTGACTCTTGCTTCTGTTGTGTCGAAATATCATCATTGGTCATCGACCTATAAATTGCATAAATGGTGGGTTGAGCCTTATCCTTAGGCGCCTACGTATCCGTTTCTGACGGAATCAAACCCGCGTCGTAGTTCGGCCACTGCTGACACATGCCCAAAGTTTTTCATCTGCTGGCGTATGTCCAAAATTCATCATCTTCGACATTTGCCCAAAATTTATCATCTTCATCGCTTGTCAAAATGGGACGGGACGTTAAAGAGGAGGTTGCCGTCGCTTTCATCATTTGCTTTCAGCTACGGAATTCTTCCATTTCATACTCTTGCATTGAATTGAATTCTGAGTGGATGTCATCCATTTCATCTTGATAATGGTCTCTGAAGCCAACGGCTTCAGAGCCCCCAAGATTCTGAAATGGCTCTAAAGTCGAAGACTTTAGAGCCCCCAGTTGAAGCATATCCTGCTACATTTGAAACACAAAAAACGTACTAGCAATAATCATCACATGAGCACATTTGGATCATCGATCTTGAAATTGGATCATTTTGAAGTACTGGGTCATCGACCCGAAAGTTGAATTTGATAATTTTGAATAATTGGGCCATCGACCCGAAAATTGAATTTGAAAATTTTGAATGATTGGGCCATCGACCCGAAAATTGAATTTGAAAATTTTGAAAGATTGGGTCATCGACACGAAAATTGAATTTGAAAGACTGGGTCATCGACCCAAATTTTGAATTTGAAATGAATCACTTGGATGCTGGGTCGTCGACCCAAAAAATTTTTTGAAATGAAAGTTTTTGAAATTTTGAAATTGAACTTTGAAAGTTTTTTTTTTTTTGAAATTTTGAAAGTTTTTGAAATTTTGAAATTGAACCTTGATGGGTGAGCATGAAATGTGACTCAGACATTCTATACGACCGGTAAACAACGTGGGCGTAGCCCGCTACCGCAAAACAAAAAAAGAAAATAAAACCGTAAGTGTGCACGGGCTTTAATTCAAATATGGACTTGTCGAGGGTAGAAAATGTAAATCGGCCGTTCCGGCGCCAAAAGATGGCAAATGGGAATCACAAGGTCGTCGAACTTGGGACGGAGATATCGTATGGCATGGGCGTGCTCCCGAGGGCACATGGGAATCAAGATCACTTGGCATTAACAGGGTGGATTAAACTCACGGAGCAACAACGTTGGCTTCGCCCAGACATTAAACACAGACTGATTTTATGAGAACATTTAGACATCACACATCACTCTTGTTGGGAACATTCTGCCACTCTTCTCCTCGCCTCCTTTCTTTTCAGCGAGTTTCATCATTTCTTGCCACCGCCTTCTTTCTTTTCAGCGGGCTCTTACTATTTTTCTTCCACGCCTTCTTTCTTTTCAGCGGGTTTTTCATATTTTCTGTTCCCAACACAAACCCACATCTATGTGACTCAGCATCTTTACCTAAACCATTAGATAAAGCTCATTCTGAGACTTGATAATATTCATCTGAACCTGAAACTAAGACTGAGAAGACTCCTAGACTGACTCACAGGCGACAGGTGTGTGGAAACGGTTGGGTTCAAAGGCACACCCGGGCTCAGCCTTGGAGGGGAGGCTTGGTCCTAGCTTGAGTGTAAAAGATAGGCTGGGCCCTCGGGAGGAAATGACGATTCCTCCTAAGAAGCGCGCTAGACAGAACGCAACTACCCTTCCTCCGCAGGAGCCTCGGTCACGTGACCCAAAAGGCAAAGGGAAAAAGAAGATGTAGGAGCTTTCGACTCCAAATATATTATTTAATACTACTACTTATTATTTGTTGCTAGCTGTTTTCTTTTTTTTTCTTTTGAAGGATGTAACGGGCATCGCCCGATCATTAATAAGACTTACTATCTATTAAAAATTCCAGTTTCTGCATAAAATTTCATTTTATTCAAGGAAGGGTCGGTTGTACTCTTTTAAAGAGCTGCCTACGTATCTGTTATCAACAGAATCAAACCGAGCTCGTAGTTCCACAAAACAAACGCGCTACAATCATCGATTTATAACGCGCAAAAAGCAAATACAAAGTGCCGCGGCCTAGACTCGCTCACGAGCACTGCAATTCAAAATTTTATTTTACGACATTGAGACTGAGTTCTACGGATAGTATTTCTTCAGTTGATCCAAATTCGTCGGATTCGCAAAGTCATTTCCATCTAGATCTGTCGTCCGATCACGCTCCCGATAATATCTTCTTTACTGTGTAAGGACCGCCCAATTTGGCTTGAATTTTCCCCTCGGGTCGATTGGTAGTAAAGCGCGCACAGACTTTAGGACCAAATCCCCATCCTTTATTCCTCGAGGTTTCACCTTTTTGTTAAATGCCCTTTGTATCCTTTTCTGATAGAGTTGAACATGGTGTAATGCATTTAACCGTCGCTCGTCGAGCATGACCAAGGAATCGTACTGGCTTGTAGCCATCCTTCAGGACCCGACTTTCTAACAGGATCCTTAAAGAAGGTACCTCTAATTCGATAGGGTCTGAACTCGCCTCCATCCCATACGTTAAATAGAACGGAGTTGCTCCGGTGGGCTGTGCGAATAGACGTTCAGTATCCCCATAGTGCGAACGGTATCTTTTCTGGCCATTCGCGATAATTGTCGGTCATCTTTCTGAGGATCACAGTGATTGTCTTGTTGGCGGCTTCCACTGCACCATTTGTTTGGGGTCGATACGGTGACGACTTGTGGTGTTTGATTTTATACTTTTCAAGTATTACGGCGTTTCGGCTGAAGTGAGTGCCATGATCGCTAATGAGCTCATGCGGCACCCCATATCTGCAAATGATTTCATTCTGAATGAACTTTGCTACCTGCTTTGCTTGTAGAACCTTGTACGATTTCACTTCCACCCACTTCGTGAAGTAATCGATGGCGACTAACATGAAGCAATGCCCACCTGTTCCAGATGGGTTGACCTTTCCGATAATGTCGATTCCCCATGTTGAGAAAGGCCATGGTGATGTCAGAGTATATAACAGTGATGGCGGCACATGCTGTATGTTTGCGAAGATCTGGCAATTGTGGCAGTGTTTGACATATTGGCGACAATCTGTCTCCATCGTGGTCCAATAATACCCTAATCTCATGATTTTACGAACCAGCATATGGGCATTCATGTGTGGGCCACATTCTCCGTCATGGACTTCTTCCATGACTCTTTTCGCAGTTGGTGAGTCTATGCATCGCAGAAGGATATTTTGCGCAGTCTTCTTGTACAATTGTCCGTCATTGGTTCTAACGAACTGAGCGGCTAGCATTCGAATAGCGCGCTTTCCGCGGTTATCCATGTCGGGTGGATACTCTCCTGATTCTTTAAATTTCAGAATAGCATGATACCAAGGTTCGGCCTCGGTTTCTTCTGTGTCTCCGATTACATTAACATAGGCGGGTGATGATCTTCGTTCGACACATATCGGCATAGTATCCATATGATCGGTATGTTGATCGGAGCAAATAGCTTTGATAGTGCATCCGCAAACTGGTTTTCATCTCTGGGGAGGTGCACGTACTTGACATCGGCGAACAACTTTCCTAGTTCTTCGATTTTTGCTTGGTACGGAGCCAAGCTATCACTTCGGGTTTTCCACGTCCCGGCCACTTGATTGATCACTAATGACGAGTCCCCATGTACTACAAGCTTTTTGATGCCTAACTCGAGAGCACTGTGCAAACCGAGTAGGCATGCTTCATATTCGGCCGCGTTATTAGTGACGTTAAAGTCCAATTTGATCGAGATGGGAACATGTTCACCTTCCGGTGAAATGAGTAGAACTCCTATCCCGTATCCCCTATAGTTCGATGCTCCATCGAAATAGAGGTCCCACGTATCATTGTCTATGTGAACGATATCTTCGTCGGAAACGACCATGTATCCACAACCTCGCTTTCTTCTATCGGGTTATCCGCCAGAAGTCTCGCAACCGCCCTTCCCTTTATCACTTTTAGCGGTACATATTTCAGGTCGAACTCGGAAAGCATCAAAGTCCATCTTGACACCTGCCGTTCGTAATCGGTTTTTCAAACAAGTATTTGATCGGGTCCATCTTCGAGTGGATGCAGACACTATGACTGAGCATGTAGTGCCGTAACTTCTTCGTCGCCCATACTAAAGCCAAACATGTCTTTTCGAGTTGAGTATACTTGATTTCATACTCCAAGAACTTTTTACTAATGTAGTAAATTGCTCTTTCCTCTTTATCAACTGTCTGCGCCAGCATTGCCCCCATTGCAGTATCCGTGACTGTAAGATACAACAAAAGTGGTAACCCAGCCGTTGGTGGGGGCCGAGCACGGGAGGGGAAGATAGTATTTCTTTGATCTTATCGAACGCACTTGACAAAGATCATCCCATACAACGTGTTCCCCGACCTTCAATTTCTTGAAAATTGGTTCGCATATCATAGTTAGCCTTGCCACGAACCGACTTATATATTGGATTCTTCCCAGGAAACCTCGAATTTCCTTCTCGGTTTTCGGGTGAGGCATTTCCATTATAGCCTTTATTTTTGATGGGTCCACCTCGATGCCACGGTGGCTAACGATGTGACCCAACAGTTTGCCGGATGTGACTCCGAATGCGCATTTTTGTGGATTCAACCTCATGTTATACTTGCGCAGTCGCTCGAAGAATTTGCGTAACGTACCAAGGTGGCCATCACGCTCCTTTGACTTGACAATCATGTCGTTGACATAAACCTCGACTTCCTTGTGCATCAAATCATGTAACAATGTTGTCGCGGTCCTCCGTATGTAGCCCCTGCGTTTATCAACCCAAAAGGCATTACTGTGTAGCAATAGGTTCCCCATTGCGTTCTGAACGCAGTCTTATGCATATCTTCTTTCGCCATCTTGATCTGATTATAACCGGCGTATCCATCCATAAAGGATAGTAACGTGTGCTTTGCCGTGTTGTCAATCAGGATGTCGATGTGAGGTAATGGGAAATCGTCCTTCGGACTTGCCTTGTTTAAATCCCGGAAGTCCACACAAACCCGAACTTTACCATCTTTCTTAGGCACTGGAACGACGTTAGCCACCCAGTCCGAGTATTCTGACACCTTGATAAAACCAGCTTTGAGTTGCTTGTCGATTTCTTCTTTGACCTTCAGAGACCAATCTGTGTGCATTTTGCGTAGCTTCTGCTTGACTGGCTTATACCCCGGCTTGATTGGGATCCTGTGCTCTGTAATTTCCCTATCAATGCCCGGCATGTCTTTGTAGGACCATGCGAAAACATCTTTGAACTCATGCAACAAATCAATGAACCCCTGTCTTTCGGTGGAACTTAAAGTAGTTCCTATTTTAAGCTCCTGTGGTTCTAAGGTTGTACCTACATTGATAGTTTCGGTATCTTCGATGATCGAAGTTTTCTGTTCGTACTCTTCCAACCCTTTTATCAACTGTAGAGGTGGTTCCATTTCTTCTTCTTCTTCGTCTTCGACCAACTGTTCATCCTCGACCTCAGTCCCAATGTCATTATTAAAACAATCATTTTCAAAGTTTGAATTGCAATTTAAGTAAGACAAGTCGTAAGCAAACTGGTTCATATTATTATTGATTTGAAATTGCGCGAAATGCGCTAACATTTGAGCCAACTGATCAGAACTCGGTGGCGAGATAGGGGTATTCGGGACAGTTCCGGAATACCACCATTAGGAAAAGGTGCATAGGAAGGGAAAGCTAGGGGAGGGGTATTTTCAACACCGACTCCTTAGACTCAATCTTAGGACCTAACTCGACTCGGACTCGGACTCCGACTCGGACTCGACCTGGTAACATCATCTGGCTTGAACATCTCTCCTTCTCCCGTTGTCAACTTGAAAAGAAGTCCTTTGTTGTCAGTCCACTTGATTGTTTTCCGCCATCCCGTGTTGGTCCTAAGAGGATCCACATCGGTGATGAGGGTAGATGGGTCGAACCGTTCGCTTCTCAGTATCATGCTTACTAAATCTTTGTTTGGTGTTGGTGATTTCTTTTCTTCACCGAAAAGGAGACCCAAGGCTTTCTCGTCATTCATTGGATCCAGCTTGGTTTCTACCGGCATCACGGTCGAATGTCTTCGGGGATGTAGTAGCGCCTTGGAATACTTCGATTCCCGGGACCATAAGGTTCTTCTTTGGGTCAAAGATAGGTTCGGGGAAGTCCATGCAAGGGAGTTCTTCCCCAGCTCTCACGAAGTGACCGTTTAGAGTTAGGTGATACGGTCCCATTTTGATATCTCGATCTTCGATCGTTCTTCCCCTCTTTTCCCGTAGATCTTTCTCAGTGGGCTCATATCCAAGCCCGAAGGTTACTCCTTTGGCTACGGGTGGTTTCAACTCGAAAGCCTCCTCCTTTCTAGGATATAATGAGAAACCGAAGTACTTCCCGATCTTGAGAATTACCTCGCAGACATGGCTTCCAAAGATATAGATCCATATTTTCAGAGTTCAGCTCGATCATGTTGACAATCTCGAAACCGCATGCGTCATTGGTAGCTTCGACCCTTACCTCGGAAGTAATGTCTCCTCCCGCTACGATGACTGGCGTGGCGTCAATGGTGACGGTTTTGCCATTGAGTGGGACCTTGATTTTTCGATGCGGCGTTGATGTTACGGCCTTCGCAGATGGATCCGGGCCTTCCCAACAATAAGTTGAAGGATGAGCATATGTCAATCACTTGGCAACTTATTTTCTTTTCCACTTGCCCAGTCTGTACTACTAGATCGACAAGTCCACTCACTCGACGCACAGTGCCATCGAATGCCCGGACTGTCTGTGTAGTGGGGATGAAGTCATTCTTCTCCAAGCCCAGAATATGCGCCGTTTTCAGAGGGAGTACGTTGACGGCCGATCCGTCGTCAACCAAGGTCATAGGGATGTGTTTGTTGAGACACACGGTAGCAATATAGAGGGCCAGGTTATGTCGAGGCTCGAACGGTGGCAGATCTTCGTCGGAGAATGTCACACCGTTGGTAATCTGAGGCCGATTCTGGGCGATGTGAGTGACCATGTCCGCAGGAGTAGTATTTGACGACACGGTCATGTTCATCAAAGCTTGCAACAAAGCTTGACGATGCTCGAAAGAGCTCAAGATAAGTTGCCAGATAGATACGTCGGCCTTAGTCTTTTGGAGTTGCTTGATGAGGGAAGCCTCGGAGGTCGACCCTTCACCAAGAACTTCGACCACTGCCGGCTCCTTTTGAGGTGCCTTACTCGGGGTATCCTTAGCTTTCTCCACACGATATGGGCGTCCGGATCTAGTCAAATGGTTTGACTCTAGGGCATCTTGCCTCACCTTTAAGATTTCTTCTTGGGTGTGAGGAATTGTCGCACCTTTGACGAGGTAAACATCATCCTCGTCATCAGCCCAAACGCCATTGATTTCATTGCCGCTTCGGAGTATGTAAGGAGTACAATCGACAACAAAATCCCCGAATGTAATCTCGTTTCTCGAGCTTGGTAGGAATTCGGAGCAATCTACGAATATTCTTCCGACGAAAACCCCTTTTAGACGACATGGTCGAATCAAGTGAGAGTAATCGACACTATCTTCTGAGAGAGACAAAGTTAGTGTGGTCGCCAAATGGATTGGTGACGTTGTTGGGCTTTATGGCCGGGATTGGGAGCGTTCCGTTCTCAATCATATCTTGAATTTCGTGCTTTAGTCTAAAGCACCTTTCGATATCGTGTCCCTTCCCTTGATGAAAGGCACAGAGGCATTCGGTTTATACCATTTGCCTTGTTGATCGGCGGAGGGTCCTGGAGTTGGACCAATGGGCTTCAACTTTCCTTGGGCCATGAGCCTTTGGAGAGCATAGGCGTAAGTGCACCCGATATCGGTGAATACCCTCGGAGCTTGGCGCGGAGGCCTTTTGACTGTCCATCTAAGAGATTGACAGTTTCAACAAAGTGGGCGCTGCGGCGCTTTTGCTTTAGATGACGACGGCCCCTTGGTATCCCTTTGGCTTCTCGGCTTGACCATTCGGACATCGTCCTCTACCTTTATCCCGATCCTTATCAATTCTTTGAAAGAACCAAAATTTTGGTATTTCGAGCATTTCGATAAACCGGTCGTAAATTCTTCACGAACTTATCTACCATTTCGACTTCATCGGGCTTCTTAGCTAGCTTCACGCTTTCGCGCGCCATCTTGCGAGGAATTCAAGAAAACCCTCCTTCTCCTTTTGTGTCATAACCTCCAAAGTTCTTATGTTGGTTTGAATCTCAACATTGTCAAGATAGTGCTTGCGAACTCCACCGTAATATCTTCGAAAGTGGGGAAGTTCTTGAGGTCAAGATTATAGAACCAAGCCTTTGGGTGTTCACCCGAGAGATTGGGCGAAAATTTCGAGAGCATATCAGCAGGTACTCCCTTCATGCTAAGTACCCTTTATAGGCCTTAACATGGCGGATCGGATCTTCATGCCCTTGAACTTTGGGATGTCATGAGTACCATGTTCGTGGGCAACTTGTCTGAATCGGGGCATAGGCCCTAGCATTCTCATAGTGGATATTCTTCCCTTGGGAGAGCTTCAAACGGTCCTCGATGAACTTGAACCGTTTCTCCAAATCAGTCAGAGGTGGAGTAGATGAAGAGGAATCTTCAACCAACTTAGACTCGATCACATCCATTCGGGTCATCATGAGGTTCACGGCCTCCGTGAGCTTGTTGATAGCATCTTCCATTGCTTGACGTCGGGTTTTGGGCGGCCTTTCTACAAGAAAACCCCGTACTGAGTCAATATTTAAAGTAAGAGCCCCTGCACACTTAAGGACACGACCCTAACTTGACTTGAACAAAGACTCGACTTGAGATTGACTAACCAAAGGTTCAACTCACGGTTTGATTTAGACATCGGTTCATTTTAGACTCGACAAAACGACATGACTCAAACTGTCATAACTCGATTCTAAACTGGACTTGGTGTGACTAAACCCGTGATTGGGCTAACATAGCCCATGGGTTCGAGTGAAACGTCCATAAGGCCTAGCTTGGACGTTTTTTTTTTGTGGACTATTCTAGACCAAAAGGTCGACCAACATGACTCAAAGCCCAAGAGGTGAGTTTGGGTGACCCAACAAGGTCGTGTTCTAGACTCTTGAAACAAACCCGGCCTAACACGGCCATGACCCGGACACGACTCGACGCATTTCATGCTTGGTTGGGGTTCGAGAAACATTTTGGATTGATTTTGAAAAACGAATGATCGATTTGAAAACAAGAGATTTGAAATGGGCAGCATGCCGGCTATAAAAGCTTGTTTTGGGCCGAAATTCTAGTCCTATTTGGGCAGCATTCCGCGTTTTGAAAATCATGCTAGGTTTGAAAGTAAGTTGTTCAAAAGTTCGGTTTTGAAAAGGACTTGGAATTTTCGAAAAAAAGGACTCGGGAAAACACATTGCACATTGTCATTCTCATGTTATAAGGATGTATGCTCCTAGACATCTCTAAGTCTCGGCAAGTCTTCTACGAGAAGGTCTATGCCCTCCATCCTTTTGCGGTCTTATACAGCAAGGTGTCTTAAGGTAAAGTACCTAGAAGATCGTCCCCACCATCAAGAACCACGCGAGGCGAAGTGGAAGCGAGCAATGTGCAGCTTCCTGGCATAGTGGGACGTCGCCCCCCACGCATCACGAAGAAACGCTGGGACGGCCCGGGCAAGTCCTTAAGGGTTTATGCATGAATCGTAGCACTATGAGTAATGTTTTACTTTCCAACACTTTCTTTTCAAGTTTCACCTCGGAGGAAAAGACCCTAGAAACACAAAGTGTAACTAGTCCTCTTTTCCCAAAGAGTCGCGCCAACGTGGACAAGGCCCTCGGGAACTGCGTCCGCGGGATCCACACTAGGCATAATCGACTCGAGGTTCTTTCGAATCGAATTAAGACATATTAGAGTCGCCACCAAGTTTTTTGGGAACTTGGAACCGTTCAAGTCAACTTTACACCTTTCATCGAAAAGCATAAAGCCAATCGACTACGAGTGATTAAAGATAAAGACTTGTACCCTATATCACTCGATTTGAATGACTCTCGTAATCCAATGGTATTTAGACGGATCCACAAACCATAGATCTTGAGTAAGGGGTGAGGGTACGTGTTGGGAAGCCCATAAGGACACCCAACCCCGCCCGTTAATAACGGCCTCTACTAAGTCAAGTATGGATTTCAAACAAGGTCATAGCTACTACGATATATGAAATGCAAACATCGTTTTAACCCTAACATGTGAAGTTTCTATGTCGATTTAGATGCAACTAAACTAACTTTGTCAAAGTTGTAATTTAGCATGTGGGTTGATTGATCTAAGCAACATATAAACGAAAGCAAACAAGGCTTAGGGGGAATGGGGGAGCCGTTGGGATCTATCCTATTACAACCCAGGCATTTCATGCCGACACAACGATAAATTAAAGATACAACTCGATCTAAAATACAACGCTATACACACGACGCAAAACACGGCCAATCCGGCCTAGGGAAACGTGCACAAGGGGGGTGGCCCACGGCTTACATGACTCACGGCCTTGGGTCACTCCTCGTAATGCGTGCTTTCGCTTAATCTTATCGAATTAGACATTGGGTCACGCACCAAAGCATGCATTAGCATAAACCGGGCCATGTTGCTTTAAACAACATGCGATTTACTACGCTCTTACTTGCATTGGGGCACAACCATCTAACCAAACAAGACTAAGGTTTTTAGAAATCATTTGACTCGATAAAAGAAAGCTAACTTGAAAATTACAACTCGATAACAAACGATAAATTACAAGCGACAAAACAAATAAAGAACGAACGACGTAAAACAAACGAGACAAGAAAGACCAAAGAACATGGCCTAAAGCCACGCCCAACCCTAGGTCCTAGGTCAGGTTCATTAGGTTAGATAGATTTGCAAAGCGATGCGGAAAATACATTAGAAATCGATGACAAAAAGAGGTCAGAAGGCTTCGCCTAAAACCGGGTGTTCTACACGGCCTAAGGGGTCAAATTAGGTCCATTATAATTAAATTAACTCGTCGAGTGTTAATAAGAAGGTGCTAGTCACGCACTCTTATACTAGCGAGAAATTAGGTGAAAGAGAGAGATGCGTTCATTAAGTTACAGAATTGTTAGTTGATTTTTAAAGCTATGTCGATGCCACCTATCGTGTCTAATTAGGTTATTAAATTGATCTAATGTCATCTAAATAGGTTATATGTTAACAATCAGAAGTCATACTAACATGCAACGGGTCCTAAGGTGGGTCGAATTGGCCGAGACAACAAAGGGTAAAAAACGAGGAGCGAAGTTAGAAATTCGTTTTATTTATGCCCTACCTTGAACACGAGGATATGTAAATGAGACGGGGGTGTACGACCGACTGATGTAGCGGTTTCTTTTCCCATCTCAAGTCAACGCGGGTGTTCATGGTGGTACTTTAACTCATACTCGGACTAAACTAGTTTCATAGTTAATTTAAACGATAAATAAAAAGCGATAAACAAACAAAACAAACTATAAAAGAACAAACATAAAAACGAAATAAAAAAAGGAGAAAGAGGAGGATTTGATGCACCCTCAACCTACATGTATCGTTGACACCGTCTTGGGTCGTAATCGATGGTAGATTTTATCTCGAGAGGCCGTCGTCGACGAAGAAACAAAGCAAACACGCGTTTTTATCGAATCTGGACAGCAACTTTCAAACAGCGATTTCTCCCTCGTTTCACGATGAAAATTCGATTTAAAAGATGTTTTGAAAACTAGAAAGAGAGGAGAACAGAGATCTTAAAGCAACCCCTGCTCTTTTTGAGTTATTGGGCACGAAAAATGAGCACAAACAGAACTGGACAGACAGAACAAATCGCAAAAAACAGAGTGTATAACACTGCTTTTTCGAGGTATTTCGTGTACTCTCAAGGGCAATTTGGCTCGTAAATCTTTGTCTAATGTGTAGGTGGATGTTATATGGTTAATTAGGAACAAGAAACTCGAGTTTTGATGGAGGTTTGAAGGAGGAACGAATTGTTTTTCGAAGAGGACACACAAACTGTTTCAGTTTGGATGTCGGTTTTGTGGAGGGTTTTTGAGAGGCAATTAGGGTTTGTTTCTGAGGTTTAAAGCTTGTGAGTGAAGGTAGGATGTATGTAGAACTTAGAGGAGTGAATGTATGGTGAAGGGGTGGTATTTATAGGGAGTTAAAGTAGGGTAAAAGGGAGGGAGAGGCAATCGGGCCTGTTGAGCATAGCTGCTGTCCAGCAGCTTTTGGGGGGGTTTCTAGGGTTCGTTTTTGGGGTTTTCTTGGTGATTAAGCTAGGATAATATGGGTAGGATACTAGGGTATGGGTTAGGGTTAATGGGTACGGGTCTTGGTGGTGTTTGGAGCGGGTTTGGGCTCGAGAATTGGCTCGCAAAAACAGGGGGCTCGGTTTATGCGTGGGCTGCTTGTGAGGGGTTTGGGACGAGGATTTGGGCCATGGTATGGGGGTTCGAACATGGGTGGATGGGTATTGGTCTAGGTGGGTTAATGTACTCGAGATTCGTGCCAATTCGCAAAGGAAACGGGCTCAAAAACCGAGCTAAAATCGAGCTCAAAAACAAGTGTTCAAAACGAGTTTTCTTCGCTTTTCAAATCGATTTTTCAAATCAATTAATAAATTAAAACAAATGACTTTTCAAATCAAGTATTCTCATAAAATGATTTTTCAAATCAAATATTTATTTTATTTTCAATAAAATAAACTTAAGAAAATAAATTCAAAATAAAGCTTTAATTTAAATATCATTTAAACTAAATGAATAATGAATTCACTTAAAAAACACATTAATTTTAAATAACATTTAAAATAACAAAATGAACTTACTAAAAACATTAATTTAAATATCATTTAAATTAACAGAATGAATTCACTAAAAACATTAATTTAAATATCATTTAAATTAATAAAATACTTCATCGACGACGCCCATTCTACCTCGTAAAACGAGCTCCAAATAATGACAATGACAACTAAAGAATACATGTGTCCTATCATCATCGGGTGTTTGTCGGGTTCTCTATAAATTCCAATATCGACGGATACGGGTATCTACAAATATAATCAATGAACTCACTCGTCATTCATAACTTGGCATCTACTACATATTAGCCCTCATCCGTAAAACATTAACCTTATAAACAATCATATTTTCATTAACAAGCCTACTCTCCTTTGTACGTAAATCGCAGCTCACCAAAAACTCCAAAACAACAAGAAGGTATACAAAATATTATAGCTAATATCATATGTATACATATAATAATAATCAATTTAAACAATCACCATAATATTTTAGCACATATCTACAAACAATAAATAGCACATAATCATACAACCCCGAATAATAATAATAATAATAATAATAATAATAATAATAATAATAATAATAATAATAATAATAATAATAATAATAATAATAATAATAATAATAATAATAATAATAATAATAATAATAATAATAATAATAATAATAATAATAATAATAATAATAATAATAATAATAATAATAATAATAATAATAATAATAATAATAATAATAATAATAATAATAATAATAATAATAATAATAATAATAATAATAATAATAATAATAATAATAATAATAATAATAATAATAATAATAATAATAATAATAATAATAATAATAATAATAATAATAATAATAATAATAATAATAATAATAATAATATGGGGATTTGTGCGCGGTAGCGGGTTATGGTTTCCTACCTTTCTCTTTCTCTTCACTTGGGGAGTTGAGTTCGGATCTTTGTTGCCTTGCTCAAGCGGATCCAAATTCTCGGTATCTCGGATGCTTTGGGGCTCGGGTAGCCGCTTACATTTTTACTCGTATTAGCTTTACTATTGCTAAGGGTGTGGGAGCCCAGATTGTTTCTCGGCTCCCCACCAATTTCATGTAAACTTTTATTCTTATTTTAATGAAAGCTGCGCGCATCCCATAATAAAAATAATAATAATAATAATAATAATAATAATAATAATAATAATAATAATTATAATAGGATCGGTAGAATCGTGTTACCTTATATTGGAAAATAGAGAAGACGAAGGGCGAACTGACCAAGCACACAACAAGCGTGGAAACAAAAAGGTGACGAAAAGGAATAAATAGTTCTTAACAAGGTGGGATTTGATGATGTTGCAGAAAGCTTAAGTCAAAGGCAATGGAATAATGGATTGTTGAATAGCCGCCGCACAACGAAACAATGCGAGACAATGATTAATATTTTGAGGCTTTTGGATTATTAGGTTAGGTTAAATAATAATTATATTGGGTAAGATAATTAAAGAAATAAACGGGCCTAATCAGACGAGGTGAATATAATGATGGACCAAAAATTACAGCACTACTAATTTTTATCTACCATAAAATCATTACTATAACAATAAAGCTTTTAAATAAATGAAAAGTATTATAAAATATTTTGGGTATTACAATCTTCCCCTCTTAAAAGAAACTTCGTACCGAAGTTCGAATTTAGAAAAACAGAACCTGTTTAAATTTCAGTGGTATTACAATCCATCATCCTTAAAAAAAAGAGTTCGTCCTCGAACTTAAAATTTTCAAAAATGAATAAATGACAACTCAAAATTTAAGAAGAGTTTGAAAAGTTAAAAGAGCGGGGCTAAGATGTGACGATCTCAACACCTGACCAAGAAAGAACCCGCTCTGATACCAATTGTAACACCCCTGATTTTCGGCTAAATTAAAACTTACTTTTACATACAAAACTGGCCGAAATAAAAGGATATTATAATTAATATACAAAGTGTCTTATTACAAATCTTTTAAAAATAAAATTATACAAATAGATCCAAAAAGTTTCACAAAGCTTTAAATAAAATCTTGTCTTAAAATAAAATCCTTTTTGAACTGCAGCGGAAGTAACCTGAAATAAAATCAGAAGACAGAAAGGAACTACCCCCATGACGAGTAGCCCCGAAGGGAGAAAACACGTCAGCCGTAAAGCTGAGTAACCGATAATACCTCAATATAAGCAGAATAGTTTTTGGTCATGGCCTGGAAACACAGACACGTAAAAATAAAAATAAACACAAAGAATAATAAAAACACTCCCCGATAACTAAACTAAAACTTAAACTTACTCCATAATATAATAGACACTCTCATCCCAATAATTAACTCAATCTCTACTCATTACTCCATGTTACTCATTACTCGGTCTCATAATATAGTACTCCAAAGTAACCAGTACTACATTCTCATCGTCGACCCTAAGACCAAGGACAAGGGGTGAGCATTAAATAATAATGGATCATTGCATCTTAGCACCGCTCTTTTAACTTTTCAAACTCTTCTTAAATTTTGAGTTGTCATTTATTCATTTTTGAAAATTTTAAGTTCGAGGACGAACTCTTTTCTTTAAGGATGATGGATTGTAATACTACTGAAATTTAAACAGGTTCTGTTTTTCTAAATTCGAACTTCGGGACGAAGTTCCTTTTAAGAGGGAAGATTGTAATACCCAAAATATTTTATAATACTTTTCATTTATTTAAAAGCTTTATTGTTATAGTAATGATTTTATGGTAGATAAAAATTAGTAGTGCTTTAATTTTTGGTCCATCATTATATTCACCTCGTCTGATTAGGCCCGTTTATTTCTTTAATAATCTTACCCAATATAATTATTATTTAACCTAACCTAATAATCCAAAAGCCTCAAAATATTAATCATTGTCTCGCATTGTTTCGTTGTGCGGCGGCTATTCAACAATCCATTATTCCATTGCCTTTGACTTAAGCTTTCTGCAACATCATCAAATCCCACCTTGTTAAGAACTATTTATTCCTTTTCGTCACCTTTTTGTTTACACGCTTGTTGTGTGCTTGGTCAGTTCGCCCTTCGTCTTCTCTATTTTCCAATATAAGGTAACACGATTCTACCGATCCTATTATTATTATTATTGTTCGGGGTTGTATGATTATGTGCTATTTATTGTTTGTAGATATGTGCTAAAATATTATGGTGATTGTTTAAATTGATTATTATTATATGTATACATATGATATTAGCTATAATATTTTGTATACCTTCTTGTTGTTTGGGGGTTTTTGGTGAGCTGCGATTTACGTACAAAGGAGAGTAGGCATGTTAATGAAAAGAGGATTGTTTATAAGGTTAATGTTTTACGGATGAGGGCTAATATGTAGTAGATGCCAAGTTCGGAATGACGAGTGAGTTCATTGATTATATTGCCATTATTATTTAATGCTTATTCATGGATTATATTATTTAAAGTATAGATAATCCAAGCAGGGATTTTGGATTGGTTCTTTACATATCGTGTTTGAGTTGTTGATTTCTTTGACCTTGACTCGTGGGTGAGTAGCTTAAAGTTTTGTACTTTAAGTGTTGAGCAGTTCTTTAAAAGATTATTTGACAATATCGATATTGAAATTGAGATAGAAATTGGTTACTAATGTTGAGTTATGAGTTATGGGGCCTTTGAGTCAAGTTATTTTTACGGTCCAGCGTGACCATGGTTGTTGAGTTATTTGAGTTTGAATCGATATTGAGAATGAAATATTGTTTAGCGGTTTTATCCGCCGGTTCACTCACCCCTTGTCCTTGGTCTTAGGGTCGACGATGAGAATGCAGTACTGGTTACTTTGGAGTGCTATATTATGAGACCGAGTAATGAGTAACATGGAGTAATAAGTTGAGATTGAGTTAATTATTGGGATGAGAGTGTCTATTATATTATGGAGTAAGTTTAAGTTTTAGTTTAGTTATCGGGGAGGGTTTTTATTATTCTCTGTGTTTATTTTTATTTTTACGTGTCTGTGTTTCCAGGCCATGACCAAAAACTATTCTGCTTATATTGAGGTATTATCGGTTACTCAGCTTTCCGGCTGACGTGTTTTCTCCCTTCGGGGCTACTCGTCATGGGGGTAGTTCCTTTCTGTCTTCTGATTTTATTTCAGGTTACTTCCGCTGCAGTTAAAAAAGGATTTTAATTTAAGACAAGATTTTATTTAAAGCTTTGTGAAACTTTTTGGATCTATTTGTTTAATTTTATTTTTAAAGGATTTGTAATAAGACACTTTGTATATTAATTATAATATCCTTGTATTTCGGCCAGTTTTGTATGTAAAAGTAATTTTTAATTTAGCCGAAAATCAGGGGTGTTACAATTGGTATCAGAGCGGGTTATTTCTTGGTCAGGTGTTGAGATCGTCACATCTTAGCACCTCTCTTTTAACTTTTCAAACTCTTCTCAAATTTTGAGTTGTCATTTATTCATTTTTGAAAATTTTAAGTTCAAGCACGAACTCTTTTTTTTAAGGATGATGGATTGTAATACCACTGAAATTTAAACAGGTTCTGTTTTTCTAAATTCGATTTTCGGGGCGAAGTTCCTTTTAAGAGGGGAAGATTGTAAGACCCAAAATATTTTATAATACTTTTCATTTATTTAAAAGCTTTATTGTTATAGTAATGATTTTATGGTAGATAAAAATTAGTAGTGCTTTAATTTTTGGTCCATCATTATATTCACCTCATCTTATTAGGCCCGTTTATTTCCTTAATTCTCTTACCCAATATAATTATTATTTAATCTAACCTAATAATCACAAAAGCCTCAAAATATTAATCATTGTCTCGCATTGTTTCGTTGTGCGGCGGCTATTCAACAATCCATTATTCCATTGCCTTTGGCTTAAGCTTTTTGCAACATCATCAAATCCCACCTTGTTAAGAACTATTTATTCCTTTTCGTCACCTTTTTGTTTCCACGCTTGTTGTGTGCTTGGTCAGTTCGCCCTTCGTCTTCTCTGTTTTCCAATATAAGGTAACACGATTCTACCGATCCTATTATTATTATTATTGTTCGTGGTTATATGATTATGTGCTATTTATTGTTTGTAGATATGTTCTAAAATATTATGGTGATTGTTTAGATTGATTATTATTATATGTATACATATGATATTAGCTATAATATTTTGTATACCTTCTTGTTGTTTTGGGGTTTTTGGTGAGCTGCGATTTAGGTACAAAGGAGAGTAGGCTTGTTAATGAAAAGAGGATTGTTTATAAGGTTAATGTTTTACGGATGAGGGCTAATGTAATATCCCGTAGTTTAGTGAAATTTATATAACTAATTTATGTAATTTGAATAATTGATTATGACGGTTATAATTAATAATTGTGAATAAGACGGAATGATATAATAAAATAATAGAATAATAGAGTAATGGGTCATAATGGTAATTGGGTAATAATAATATACGATAATTTATATGGTAATAGTGAATGATTATTATGTTATAATAATAATAGTAATACAACAATAATAATAATAGTAATAGTAATAGTAATAATAAGAGTAATTGTATAATATTAATAATATGGCAAATTATATATTTCCTAATTAATTTCTTATAACCTTAACCTAGCTCTATAAATAGATGAAACCATAGACCTTATAATTCATAATAAATCTGAAGAATTTACAAAGAGGAGGAAATAATTCACATAAAAAAAAGGAAGAAGAATTAGCTAGGAGATCGTCACAAGGTGACGGGTTTACGGAGGAATACTTTTAAATTGATTTTATTAGATTGCTAGCTTTGTTGGAGTGCTGAAAAGGAAGGGATAAATCCTACTCAACTTTTACTCGATAGTGTTTGTTGGATGGTTTGTATTAAAGTGAATTGATCGTATGTGAATTGTGTTGGTTGATATAATCGTAATTGTTGGAAGGGAGATTTATATTGCATATGTTGGTTAATCATATCGTAACTGTTGGAAGGGAGAATTATATTGTATATGTTGGTTGGATTTGTTATGATGGAGTTACTGTTATTGCATTGGTTATTCAGTTTAATACTGGCGGACATCCCTTCGTAGTGATGTAGATTATTATTGCGGTTATATTGGCAGACGTCATGGTAAGAGTCTTCGGGTGACGTATTTCAGATTTATTCTGGCAGACGATATTTTATCGTATTTACTCGAGGCAGGCCCCAGATTGATCTGCAGGCCATCTGGTGGATATTAATCAACTATATGTTGAGGCAGACATTACCTTTTGGTAATGTAGTGTGTGTTTACTCACCTTCGGGTTGAGGCTGCCCCGGCCAGGGATTGGCGGGATGATTAGTATAACGAGTAAGTAAAAGAAAGGAGCACATTGTCGGGGGTTGTGCAATGAAAAGGAAATTTGATTGTTTATCGTATGTTTTGTTGTTAGTATTTATTCCTACTCAACCTCGCGGTTGACTGTGTATTCGTGAACACCTGCGGTGAACCATTTTATGGGGAGCAGATTTGACAGGTACTAAAGATTAGCTGATTCGGGAGCATTGGGATGAGAGCTCGACTTGGACCATAGTGGAGTCTAGATCACATAGAACAATTATATCACTTTATTTATTTCCGCTGCGAGTTGTAATTATTTTATATTAAGTTTTAGTTAGTTAAATTGTAATAAACATATATTCACTAAAGTTTTAATTTAAAGTACTTTGGTGTATTGTACTTTGTTATTCACTACCTCGGGAAACCGAGATAGTAACAGTCCTATTTATTTGGGAATGTCTAGCTAAAGGCTCCCGAATAAATAGGGATGTTACAAAGTGGTATCAGAGCAAAACGATCCTCAGGCCTAACTAATGAATAATAATGAACTTAGGATGTGTCTAAATAAAATGAACCTCGGGTAGAAACTGCCCCTCTTAGTGCGGTTAAGAAGCGCGCCTTAATTCGTACCATGGCCCTTTCAGTTTCGAACCGGGAACCCTGAGAGAATACTTGAGAGTGAAGGGTAAATTAAAAGGAATATTGTTTAGTTTGTCTTGGAAGTTCTTGTTGCCTTGTTTGAATGTTGTCTTCATTGATGAATGTGGTTACGGGTACGTAACTTTGCTTCTAGGGAGGGGGACGTGATATGATTTTAAGCATTTGTATAAGCATATGGGTATAAGAAAATATGTTGGCATGTATGTGAGAGGTGTAAATATGATTAGACATATAAAGTATTAATTATTGTGTAGAATTGTGAAAGTGTGATTTTGGTCAATTTCCCAAAATTTTACTCTTGGTTGTTTTAACTGACATGTATTGCCTGTTTAAAATTCTTATATAAGCTTTTTATGTGTGATACATTTATGAGTTAGTTTCATATGCCACTGGTCTCATATTCAAATAATATACGGTTTAGGAGTAATAAATATTTTAGTGGGCAGTGGTCGGAATGTTTCTGTACAGTTATGTTTTCGCGCCATATTTTTGTAAAATTTGCCATTTAAAAAATACATAATTACTTGTTATAATTCCAACTTTACTGCTTAATAGACTCATGTAAGTTTCCAAATTGATAAGCCACATCGCAATTTAAATTTTTGACAATTTATGGTGATTTTTAAAATTTGACGTAAGTTTCTGACAAGTTGCTGTGAAATCTCTGTTTCGACCAAGTAGTTTGTAAAATGCATTATAAATTGATCTTTTGAGTTTTTGACTTGATTCTTTCGCTCATGATTTATTAACCCTTTGTATTTTCTAAAAAGTATAAACTCTCAAGAAGTAATTGTGTTATTAGTTATTTATGATTTTTAGAAGTGGTAACATATTTCCCTTAGTTTTGAACAGATGACTGTTTTTGTTTCTTGATATTTTGAGATTGTGAATTGTATGAAGTAGATTACCATGTCTAGTGATATGCGGAATGTGTTTCTCTAAGCCTATATATATGTTCACTTTAAATGCATCCATGTCTAAGTTAGATATTATCATGAAGAAAAGACTAAACTAAACAATTGTGCGTTTTTTTTTATAGATTATTATTTAGTCTGGCAATGTATTCGTCGATAGCTCAAGTAATAAGTTGAGGTTTAAATAAAGATTAGTTCGAGTATCTTATATGATTAGTTTTTCTATTTAGAAGTAAATCAAAGATTTTGTTATTCATTACTTGGAGCTGTGTTTGAAATAATAGTTGACTTGTGTTATAGTGTGCGTTCCTGATTTTGTGGCATTACAACAATGATTTGCGTGTTCTTATGGTTTGATATTCCGAACTTCGAGGACGAAGTTTATTTTTAGGGGGGAGGAATGTAATACTACGAATGTTTTGAGTTATTGTTGTGTTACCTTGTGATAAGATTGGCGTGATTGATGATCGTAAAATGCTTAATTGTGTTGGATGGTGCTTAGTTATTGAGGATGTTATAAGTGTTGTGGTAGTAGTTGTGGGCGAACTTCGGGACGAAGTTCATTTTAAGGGGGTAAGACTGTAATATCCCGTAGTTTAGTGAAATTTATATAACTAATTTATGTAATTTGAATAATTGATTATGACGGTTATAATTAATAATTGTGAATAAGACGGAATGATATAATAAAATAATAGAATAATAGAGTAATGGGTCATAATGGTAATTGGGTAATAATAATATACGATAATTTATATGGTAATAGTGAATGATTATTATGTTATAATAATAATAATAATAATACGATAATAATAATAATAGCAATAGTAATATTAATAATAAGAGTAATTGTATAATATTAATAATATGGCAAATTATATATTTCCTAATTAATTTCTTAAACCTTAACCTAGCTCTATAAATAGATGAAACCATAGACCTTATAATTCATAATAAATCTGAAGAATTTACAAAGAGGAGGAAATAATTCACATAAGAAAAAAAAGGAAGAAGAATTAGCTAGGAGATCGTCACAAGGTGATCGGTTTACGGAGGAATACTTTTAAATTGATTTTATTGGATTGCTAGCTTTGTTGGAGTGCTGAAAAGGTAGGCATAAATCCTACTCAACTTTTACTCGATAGTGTTTGTTGGATGGTTTGTATTAAAGTGAATTGATCGTATGTGAATTGTGTTGGTTGATATAATCGTAATTGTTGGAAGGGAGATTTATATTGCATATGTTGGTTAATCATATCGTAAATGTTGGAAGGGAGAATTATATTGTATATGTTGGTTGGATTAGTTATGATAGAGTTACTGTTATTGCATTGGTTATTCAGTTTAATACTGGCAGACATCCCTTCGTGGTGATGTAGATTATTATTGCGGTTATATTGGCAGACGTCATGGTAAGAGCCTTCGGGTGACGTATTTCATATTTATTCGCGCACGATATTTTATCGTATTTACTCGAGGCAGCCCCGATTGGTCTCAGCCATCCGTGGATATTAATCAACTATATGTTAAGGCAGACATTACCTTTTGGTAATGTAGTGTGTGTTTACTCATCTTCGGGTTGAGGCTACCCCGGCCAGGGATTGGCGGGATGATTAGTATAACGAGTAAGTAAAAGAAAGGAGCACGTTGTCGGGGGTTCTGCAATGAAAAGGAAATTTGATTGTTTATCGTATGTTTTGTTGTTAGTATTTATTCCTACTCAACCTCGCGGTTGACTGTGTATTCGTGAACACCTGCGGTGAACCGTTTTATGGGGAGCAGATTTGATAGGTACTAAAGATTAGCTGACTCGGGAGCATTGGGATGAGAGCTCGACTTGGACCATAGTGGAGTCTAGATCACATAGAACAATTATATCAATTTATTTATTTCCGCTGCGAGTTGTAATTATTTTATATTAAGTTTTAGTTAGTTAAATTGTAATAAACATGTATTCACTAAAGTTTTAATTTAAAGTACTTTGGT
This sequence comes from Silene latifolia, assembly GCF_048544455.1. Lineage (NCBI taxonomy): Eukaryota > Viridiplantae > Streptophyta > Magnoliopsida > Caryophyllales > Caryophyllaceae > Silene > Silene latifolia. Next base: position 185,383,805 of record NC_133537.1, on the reverse strand, counting down.
TTGTTGTACTTTGTTATTCACTACCTCGGGAAACCGAGATGGTAATAGTCCTATTTATTTGGGAATGTCTAGCTAACAACTACCGAATAAATGGGGGTGTTACAGCTAATATGTAGTAGATGCCAAGTTAGGAATGACGAGTGAGTTCATTGATTATATTATCATTATTATTTAATGCTTACTCATGGATTATATTATTTAGAGCATAGATAATGCAAGCAGGGATTTTGGATTGGTTGTTTACGTATCGTGTTTGAGTTGTTGATTTCTTTGACCTTGACTCGTGGGTGAGTAGCTTAAAGTTTTGTACTTTAAGTGTTGAGCAGTTCTTTAAAAGAATATTTGACAATATCGATATTGAAATTGAGATGGAAATTGGTTATTAGTGTTGAGTTATGAGTTATGGGGCCTTTGAGCCGAGTTATCTTTACGGTCCAACATGACCATGGTTGTTGAGTTATTTGAGTTTGAATCGATATTGAGATTGAAATATTGTTTAGCGGTTTTATCCGCCGGTTCACTCACCCCTTGTCCTTGGTCTTAGGGTCGACTATGAGAATGCAGTACTGGTTACTTTGGAGTACTATATTATGAGACCGAGTAATGAGTAACATGGAGTAATGAGTTGAGATTGAGTTAATTATTGGGATGAGAGTGTCTTTTATATTATGGAGTAAGTTTAAGTTTTAGTTTAGTTATCGGGGAGTGTTTTTATTATTCACTGTGTTTATTTTTATTTTTACGTGTCTGTGTTTCCAGGCCATGACCAAAAACTATTCTGCTTATATTGAGGTATTATCGGTTACTCAGCTTTCCGGCTGACGTGTTTTCTCCCTTTGGGGCTACTCGTCATGGGGGTAGTTCTTTTCTGTCTTCTGATTTTTTTTCAGGTTACTTCCGCTGCAGTTCAAAAAGGATTTTATTTCAAGACAAGATTTTATTTAAAGCTTTGTGAAACTTTTTGGATCTATTGGTATAATTTTATTTTTAAAGGATTTGTAATTAGACACTTTGTATATTAATTATAATATCCTTGTATTTCGGCCAGTTTTGTATGTAAAAGTAAGTTTTAATTTAGCCAAAAATCAGGGGTGTTACACTGACCGGATTTATCTACCGTAGATACCTTCCGAGCGTGGCCACACATTTTCAGTTCACTACTCCTTGAGTGGCCCTGAGGTTTCAAACAACCCAGACAAGGGAGTGGACAATTCCTGTCGCACTATTTCCTTCGTATAGCCACAGTTCATCATGACCCAAAATACACTCATTTGACTTCAGTTACGACAGTCGTAGAGTATAAATCAAAGCCAATCAGAAACTTGTGCCAACTTAGGCGAATAGTCTCTAGTCAAAAGAATTGACTTATAAGAATACTATAGTAGCTCTCGCCACGACCAGGCTTCATGAATTTCAGAACTCTATAAGCGGTCACTGCCCGACGGAGTGTCCCATACTGTCTGTCTATGTGATCGACTAGTCATCCCATATAACCCTATGGCACTTGAACTTGCCATCAATCGCATCACACTCTAGTCACTTCGAGACGTCACTTCCTATAAGTAACTAGGGGCACATACTATGTCAATCCAATTCACTTCAATGGGGTTCAATATTGTCTGAACAACCCATTTGGATTTAACAAAGTAATGGATGAGTTTAAAGAAACTCAAACGATAAATGCGATTATCATATATGAATAGTCAATACCTTATTACTACTTCATATCTTATAATCTTTAGTGTACATTTTACACTAGTTAAATTGCAATAAAAGCTTTGTAAGTGGATATACCATGTATCCATACAGTCCAACTTTATGAATTACTATTTCCTTCTATTCAATGTTATTTCTAATGACATAAATTTATCTAAGTAGGTGTCTAGCCTTCTTACTAGACTTGAGCTCTTATACTTGGAAGATGCTCCCACTGTTATGATATAACTTGTGATAAAGTCTTTGGTAGAGGGATCTAGTCTTAGTCCCTACGTTAACCATCTTACCACAATGTACTCAGATTCTGTTCGTAGAACTTGTAATGGTTGAAACTAAAACATTTTTCTAGTTACTTACTTCTAAGTCAATAAAATCAGCCTAGGATTTCGACAAATTGTAGATACCTCATTTCTGCACCTCCCGCAAACCACCCGGTGATGATTGGGCCGCATGTTTGGTACGCGGAACGATTTGTGACAGTTCATAAGTTTATCGTCAAGTGATTGCTCAAACACTGGTGTCTACCTTTTAGTTGTCATCTACGCGCCGATACGGTCGTTTTGACAGTAATTAGAGTACATTTGGAGTCCGGGCCTAAAACCTTCTTCATTTTCTGATAGCCGCTAAATCCCGAGTCAGAATGTTCTGGAATGTTCCGGATATTTCTATTCCATATTTCACAATCTTTGGTAAAGAATTTCCCGTAATATTCACACAAAATATTAAGGAAAATAAGATTAATCCGTTATTCCATAAACTAAACACGGAAATCTTTCTTCCGCAGAAGGAAACCACCTGGGAACAGACGCAGCAGCTGCTGCGCCTCTTCCAAGAGACGCAGTGCCTGCTGCGCCTCTTCCCAAGTCCTTTTATGCGTATTTTTCGTATCTTTTCATATCTTTTCGGAGATTCACTTCCAAAGTCTCTCCGAAAACCCTAATTCCTTCACGTGATTAGTATAAATAGGAGCCTTCGCTCCTCATATTTCTCACGCGAGTGTCCGCCCTTCTCTTCTCCCTTTGCATTCTAGACCACGTTCTTACTTTTTGGCGTCTACGTGCTTGAACTTTCGACCACGTAAGCTCGGATCCTTCTGAGTACCAGCCTCGTTTGCATGACCGACCAATTTGACCAACTCCACAATAATCAACTTAATCAATCTTATTCGTTTTCCTTCTAGAGGGCACTTTCATTTACATTCGAGTCGAGCATCACTAAATGTATACTTAGTTCATCTCGTTTCGTCAAACATGTAAGTCTGAGGGTGTAAATCCTTCTTTTCATTATTGTTATTTATTTTTTGTAATCATATTGTAAGGTTTATGTCGAAAATACTTCTAAAACCGATTTGTAAAACCCTTTTTATGGATTATCAGGAGACATACGTCAAGAAAGGACGCAGCAACTGCTGCGCCTCTTCGTGAGGCTGCCTTAGTTCCTGCTTCCTTTCTTCTTCCTTCGTCTTCTGTCGATTCGTTTGTTTTGTTATTTTCTTTCGTTTATTGTTCATTGTTCATTGTTCATTGTTCATTGTTCATATGACGACTTAAGCATGATAATTTTAATACTTCAACATATTGTTAATCACTGTTAGCATATAATTCATCGTTAATTCCCGACTTAAATCCCTTATATTCGCGGGTTTTAGTCATTAAAATCAATCCGGGTTGTAGGGATTCAATTCTTTCATATTGAATTTCTGGAATTCGATCTTTGATATATTCCCACCTGTCTGTCCGTCATTAGTTCTTCATTAATTCGTCATATTCACCCTAATTAGTTCACTCGTGTCACTAATCAATCTTTCATTCATGTAATTAATTCGTTTGCATTCGTTTCGTTCATGTTTTATCGCTCTTCCAAGAATCACCGAAGCTAAGTAATCCTATTACTTTCTCAGATGAAGATTTGCCACCCGTTGGCGCTAGTCACAACTTGGCTCTTTACATCACTGTCATTTGCTTAAAGAAGAATGTGCCAATGACCTTAGTAGATGATGGCTCTACGGTCAACGTCATACCCTTGAAAACAGCATACAAACTAGGCATGAAAGAGTCGGATTGGACCCCTACCAATCAAGGTGTTCGCGCATATGATGGTACACGACGAAAGGTAGTAGGACTCGTTAACCTAACCATAGCCACAGGGCCAATTGAGCGAAAGGTTAACTTCCAAATAGTGGACATTGAAGCTTCCTTCAACATACTTCTGGGAAGACCTTGGATTCACGCTTCCAAAGCGGTAACATCCACCCTTCACCAAAAGATCAAAATACCACTAAATGGCAAAGTGGTGACGATCACTTCGTCGCCCATTAAGGCAATAATCGAAAAGAAGTCAAATAATCAAGTCCTTGCGGATCCAGTATATGAACTTGGGGGCTTTCAAAGCATAAGTGTCATAGAAAGTGAGTTGACACCCCTATACTACGATCCCTACTCCAACTTGGTGGTCAACCACATACTCAAATCCCAGGGATACTTCCCATGAATGCCTTCGAACCCTGACCGAAGAAACACCTTCGCACCCTACAAGGAAGGCAACTAAAAAAGAATACCACTTGGACTAGGATATAAACCTACTAAAGAGGACGTTCTCGAGATGCTTGCTCAAGTTCAAAGCCGTAAGCACGTAGGAGTCCAAATGCGACCATATCTCCCTAACCTAAATGGATACTTCGTTAGGGAAGGAACTCAAGAACTCTTTCACGAATTTCCCGAACCTTGGCACTACCTCGGAAGGAAGCTAGCCGGAATCGAGATCTTTCACGATTGCTACTTCATTCCTCCAGAAGCGGTTCCTACCGTCAAGGCTCGTCAAGCACCTTGCTTAGACGAACAAGCTGTTAGTCTACTATTTGGAGAAGATCGATTTGTTAGAGCCGCGCAGGATGAGATCATTACCATGATACTTCAAGACGATCACTTCAACCCTACCGCGTTAATCACAGAAATAAACGCGAACCAGCAGAAAGGATGGAGAAAATCAATCAAGTGGACCAACAATCAAGGAAGACTCTTCAAGCTCACCACTGGAGAAGGAGAGATGTTCAAAGGAGAACCAGAAGACGATGAATTCGAGTCAGAGTCAGAGTCGGAGTCAGAGTCGGAGTCTAGAGAAGTTACTAGGAAGTCTCCTCCTGTCATCGTCCCCACTCCCTTTGTTTATCCTAGCTTAGCCTCAAGTAGTAATAGTAGTTCGGGAAATGTCCCAACAACTGTCCCTTTACCGCCGCTGACCACAGATTAGATGGCTTCTTTGTTTCAACTTTTCTCAAACTTTAATATGAATAAATCAGGTTCTGCTTACTCTTTGTGTTATCTTGAATGCAATTCTGTTTACGATGATACTAAGGATGACCCAGATCCGGACTCAATTGAGATACCTCCCTACATAGCCAAGGAAATACTACAAGAAGGGGAAGAGGGACCAGTAATAGAGAACACCGAACCCATCAATGTAGGAACCGAACTAGAACCCCAAGAACTTAGGATAGGGACTACCTTGAGCTCCGCCGAAAGGGCTAGTTTAATAGACCTCCTAAACGGATTCAAACACGTCTTCGCTTCGTCCTACAAAGACATGCCAGGGATCGACAGGGATATCGCCGAACATAGAATCCCAATTAAGCCAGGTTTCAAGCCCGTGAAACAGAAGCTTCGTCGAATGAGGACAGAATGGGCTCTTAAGATTAAGGAAGAAGTCGATAAGCAATTCAAAGCCGGGTTCATCAAAGTTTTCGAGTACTCTGACTGGGTAGCCAACATAGTACCCGTACCCAAAAAGGATGGGAGAATCCGTGTTTGTGTTGATTTTAGAGAGTTAAACAAAGCAAGTCCTAAAGATGACTTTCCTCTACCACATATCGACATATTGGTGGACAATACCGCAGATCACGCATTACTATCCTTCATGGATGGGTACGCAGGTTACAACCAAATCAAGATGGCCATAGAAGACATGCATAAGACCGCCTTTGTCACTCAATGGGGAACCTATTGCTATACGGTCATGCCATTTGGGTTAATCAACGCCGGAGCTACATATCAACGCACCAAAACTACACTCCTACATGACATGATGCATAAAGAAGTTGAGGTATACGTAGACAACATGATCGTCAAGTCCAAGGATAGAGAGGGGCATATTGCAAACCTTCGCAAATTCTTCTCAAGGCTACGAAAGTACAACATGAGGCTCAATCCTCAGAAGTGCGCATTCGGAGTAACATCTGGCAAACTCCTGGGATACGTCGTTAGCCAACGAGGTATAGAAATAGACCCTTCTAAGATCAAAGCTTTGATCGAAATGCCACAACCTCAAACGGAAAAAGAAGTCAGAGGATTCCTGGGAAAAGTACAATATATAAGTCGATTCATATCGAAACTCACCATGATCTGCGGACCTATCTTCAAAAAGCTCAAGAAAACAGACCACACCATGTGGGATGATGACTGTCAAAAGGCATTCGACCGAATCAAGGAGATATTGGCTAAACCACCAGTGCTCATGCCACCTCAACGAGATGAACCTCTTGGTTTATATCTCACAAGAATCAAACAACCATGGGCGCCATGCTAGCTCAAACCGTAGGAAATGAAGAAAGGGCTATCTACTACCTTAGTAAGAAGTTCTTGGAGTACGAGTGCAAATACTCACAACTCGAAAAGACGTGCCTCGCTCTTGTGTGGGCAACGAAGAACCTACGCCATTACATGCTTAGCTACTCCGTAAAAATATACTCCAAAATGGATCCTGTCAAATACCTCTTCGAGAAACCCGTCCTCAACGGACGCCTAGCAAGATGGACCATGATGCTCTCAGAGTTCGATCTCAAATACGTACCTCTGAAAGTTATAAAAGGGTGCGCCGTTGCCGAATTCTTTGCAGAAAATCCCATCAATGATGCACAAACAATAGATACTTGGTCATTTCTAGACGAGGATACTCCAAACCGATGTAGAGTCCTGGGACCTTTACTTTGACGGAGCATCAAACTTAAGAGGATTTGAAAAGAGTGTTACTCTTTTCTCCTGAAGGCGAGCATACACCAATCTCTGTTAAACTCGACTTCGAGGTGACAAATAACGCTGCAGAATACGAAGCTTGTCTCATTGGACTACAAGCGGCAGTAAGCTTAGTCATTGAAAACCTCCGAGTGCATGGGGATTCGTCCCTGATCATCAATCAAGTTACAAGATCTTGGAAAATCCGAAGCGAAAGCCTAGCACCTTATCAAGCTAGAATAGACCAGGTTGCCCAATTCTTTGATCAAGTGACCTATCTACACCTACCTCGGGAAGAAAATCAATTTGCAGATGCTCTTGCAAAACTTGCATCTTTGATTAATATGCCAGATGACATGGTGGAAATGCCTTTATGCATCGAACGACGATCAGAGCCAGCTTATGTCCACCAAATCACCGATGGAGAGGAAGTCACAGAGGAAACTTGGTTCCAAGCAATCCTAAATTTCAAGATCAACGGTACCTATCCACCGGATATGGACAAAAGGGGACAACGTGTTATACGCCTATTAGGTTCCCAATATGTTCTCATGTAAGGAGAGCTATACAAAAGAACACCTCTTGGTATAATCCTACGTTGCCTTGATCATTCACAGGCGCGGAAAGTGATGGAAGAAGTCCATGATGGAGAATGCGGTCCTCACATGAGTGGGCCCATGATGGCAAAGAAAATCACACGTTTGGGATACTATTGGACCACAATGGAATCTGATTGCATCAAATACGTAAGACATTGCCACAACTGCCAAATCTTCGGGAACGTACAACACGTACCTCCTTCGTTGCTCTATACGATGACATCTCCTTGGCCATTTTCTGCCTGGGGAATTGATATAATCGGGAAGATAACTCCGGCCGGAACAGGAGGTCACTGTTTCATCCTAGTGGCAATTGACTATTTCACCAAATGGGTAGAAGCGGCTTCCTAAACTAGTCTCACGGCTAAAAATGTGGCAAAGTTAATACAAAACAACATCATCTGCCGATATGGTTGCCCACATGAGATCATTAGTGATAATGGATCACATTTCCAAGCTGAGACTGAGCAATTGCTAGCTAAGTACAAAATTAGGCATCACCACTCTTCGCCATATATAAGACCACAGACTAATGGCGTGGTAGAGGCGGCAAATAAGAACGTTGTCACAATTCTCAAGAAAATGATTGACAACTATCGAGATTGGCCAAGCAAAATACCCTTTGCTTTGTGGGGATATCGTCCATCTATTAGGACGCCCACTGGGGCCAACCCTTTCTATTTGACCTACGACATGGAAGCTGTACAGCCAGTCGAGTTAGAAATACCATCCTTGCGTATCTTACTCGAAAGTCAAATCCCGGAAGCCGATTGGAAGAGGGATAGATATGAAGAACTCATCCTCCTGGATGAACGTAGGCTACGCGCATTACATAATGTCCAAACATATCAAGCACGTATCAAACGAGCCTTCAACAAAAGGTTCAAGCCAAGGAACATCAAGGAAGGAGACTTAGTACTCAAGTCGATTAGAGCTCTTTTACCTGCTGATCCACGAGGAAAATTCAAACCTAATTGGGCCGGGCCATTCCTAGTCAAGTCCATACTTCCAGGGGGTGCGGTTAGAATCACAGACCTAGATGGGAATGAATTTGCCAACCCGACGAACCTTGACCAACTAAAGCGGTATTATGCCTAGAATAGGAACAAAAACGCGCCTCGCGTAACCTCAAGTGTCGCTCTTGTGGCACTAATTAAACGGCCCCTGGCCAAGCTGAAATATGCTAATGTCACCACGCTCTTGCATTTTGACAATCTGTCATCCTCATATCATCAAATAAACTAAATTGCACCTTAAGAGTAAGTAAAAAAGCTCATGATTATTTTTCTAAGTTCATTACAAGCTCTTGCTTAGAACAATTATTCTTTCACATTTACTCGAACTACGCGCAAGGATTTGATTTCATTTTTTAATGAATCCGTAGGCAATCCTTCGCAGGATACAACCCATTAATTTTAAAATGTAAATAGAAGGACATTTGCAGTTGCATTTGGAATTCGACAGAATAATAAATAGAAAACCACAACGGTTTCATAACCAATTAACCTCCTTTATTTCATTCATTTTCTAATAATAATAATAGTACGCTACATAATAACAATGCAAAAAATAAAATAAAATAGGCTAGGATTCTAAAAACCCCCACCTTCTTATTACCATAATAATAATAAATAATAATGAAGACTTGGGCTATTCCTCCATTTTCCCTTTGCCCTTGTCATTTTTGTCATATTTCTTGTCACGACCTTGAGCCGGACGCTCTTGCGCCACTTCGGACCTAATCACCAACGGTCTTTCTCGTGGTCTAACCTTCCCATTCTTGCCGATCACTTTGTCCACGGCAGGAGAGGTCTTCGGTTTCTTCGAAGGATGAACAACTGGAAACCCGGCTTCTTCCTCTCCCTCAGTCAGATGCTTCTCTTTCTCCTTTTCCACCTCGCGCACCTTGTAGTCAACGGGCTCGCGCTTCCTCAATCTCTCACGCTCCTCCGGAGTAGTAGCTTTCCTCCGCCGCAGATAGGAGTCCGACACCCATAAATCACTAACAGAAGAGTTCAAGAACCATACATTTCTTTGAGCCCATTTAATGGCCCACTCCCTTCGACTCTTAGTAGTAAGCGCCACGGCGATCTCATGGGACAAAGTCAAGCTTCGGATTGTCCGCTTCAGTCCAACTGTCTCATCGCCTCTCCGGAAGATGCATACCATGAATTCCAAGCCAGGAATGCGCACAGATCGGGCAGATCCAAGGAAGACACTCCAAAGGATGTATTTCGATGCCACCATGGTACGATCCATCTAATCAAGGGACCGTCATCACTCTTCAATTTGTTTTCCCAATAATTGCAGACTCGAGTGAAGTCCACCATGTAGAGCCTAGTCCTCATAGCAATTGAGCGAGCATGATAGGCAGGAACATTAACTGGGGGCTCGATCAATCGAAGACGCTCCATAAGCCAAACCTACCAAAAAAAGCAGGTATCAAAAAAAAAAAAAACGAACAAAAAAAAAGGAGGAAAAGAGAAGAATTTCTTTATTATTCTTTACCTGCAAGATAATGGGACTTCCCAAATAAGGTAGGTCGCGATTGGCTTTCCTGTTGTCCAAACCCAATAGGATCTCTCCTAAACATAAACAAGTCGGGCTCTGCGCGTTCCCATTTGCTCAACTAGGCCCAGGAAACGGGGGTCACCCCTCAAATCCTCATCAACGTGCCCTTGAAGGACATATACATATAACAAGCAAAATCCGAATGCCCTTCGCCTAGCAACATATGAGATGGTGGGGTCGGCCTTGTTAATAAATCGGTTAATAAAGTCCAACATTCGCACTCTTTTCAAGGTCACTAGACGGTCCACCTCAATTCTTGTCAACCCAAGCAAGTCTCTAAATTTGTTCTTATACCCTTGTGAAGTAGAAGGAATAGCGGGCAAGTGTTCTGGGTCCCACCCACCAATCGCGGCAATTTCTTCAGGAAATGGGCAGATGTCACCTCCAGGGAAGGCAAAAACGTGATAGTTCGGGTCCCAATAATCAAGACAAGCATCTAGGAATTGTTTGACCAGCTTGATAAGCTTTAAACTCAACAACAATCCAAGATTATAGGCACCCATGTCATACTTCTCCATACTAGAAAACTCATTGGTCCAATCTTTTAGACGAATTTCTAAAGTATTCATGATGAAGGATTATTTTGAGAATTTTATGTAATAAGACGAAGGATGAGACGGAAGAATTGTGTGAATAAAACCTCTATCGACGTTTCTATTTATACTTAAATCTGTTTCCTAAAATCCGCCAGGACGGATACATCGGGGAACAGGCGCAGCACCTGCTGCGCCTCTTCAAAGGGACGCAGCTCCTGCTGCGCCTCTTCCTCAACAATGTTTCTGTGATTTTCCGCGTTGGATCTTTCCTAAATTTCTCAACGAATAATTTCCTATTCATACGGGTTATTATTTTGGTAAACACGTCAAAGTTACCATATTTCGTGTTTTCTAATTTCGCAGATGCGCATCTCGAGACGATATAGACATTTTCGTCATTTTAGCACACTTGTACATTTCTTTTAATTTTCTTTTTAAGGAATCATTTCACTCTCCATTTCAAACTTATATGTTTTTCTTTTTTCTTTTTTTAGGGGGTAACCCTCCCTACCGTCCGGTCATTTCCGACCAAATTTTTGCATTTTTGTATTTTCAAGTCTTTGTTTTGCGCTAATTTAGGCCATATGTATGCATACATGTTCTATGTAAATTTCGGCAGCATGACGGCGTAAACCGTCATCTACCAAACCTGTTCAAAGCTAACCTGCAGGAACAAACAACGCAACCCAGCAGAAAAGGCACTCAGGCCATCGTATATACAACCAAAATGTCCAAAATGTAGGTCCTAAATGTACAAATGTGCAAGATCCAGCCAACAACAAACAAAACAAACAACAACAAAAACTACTGTTGAACGCCGCCTAACTCCGCAACGCTCGCCTCGAGAGCAGCAACCTCAGCGTTACGAACCTCGAGCTCCCTCAGCAAACGAGCTGTCTCCTCCCGAGACTGGGCCAGCTCTCGCTCCAGCTCACGCTCCCTATGCAAACGCAACAAATTGGCTCATGTCAATCATTTCAAGCAATCATAAGAAAATTAAAAAATTAAAAAAATGAAGTAGACGAAAGGTTCATACCTGACGACCTCGACCGCCGACAAGTGCCTCGACGGCAATAGCTCGCAGCCGGTTAGCTACGCTCCATAACGCCACAAACCGAGACGGCGCGTCCTGCATTTTCAAATAAGAAGTTCTCAATAATTGGATAAGTTCAATCAAATGTGTTCTTACACAAAAATCATACAAATTAGAGGCTCACCTTCCGAATCAGATGCTGCCACTCGTCCAAGCCTCCATCCGTCACAGCCACGTCAAAGTTACGCAGCTCGGAGATCGTCGTCCTCCCGGTCGCGTCAGTGTACTCGAGAGTCTCGGGGTACTCTGGGGGCTCGATGCCCACCGCCTCAACCTCCTGCAAAGGAAAAGGATTGGCATTAAATCGATGATCATTCATCATGCTTTCGAAATGGTCATAAGAGGAGTAAATGCTCACCACAACCGGCCAGTACGCTAACCTCCCATAGAGGAACGCCGAGTAGTCCTCACCAGGAAGCAAAAGGGCGTCACCACCAACGCCAGCCAAGTCAGCCTCCCTCTCAGCCTCAGAAGGCTCCCTGAACATCGTCCTAGGAGGATCGATGGGAACCGTCAAGACATCCCGAGAGCACTGACGAGCCAAGCGCTCGCCCAAATACCACACAGGACCCATCGACATCCTCAGCAGCAACCGGCTCGAGCTTCTGGGTCGAAGGACCTCAGCCACGAAAGGAGGAGCGCCAGCATACTCCGCCCAAGGCCTAGGCACCCACTGGGAAAACACAAGCAAGAAATCATTCTTATGATCGGTAAAAAGTAATAAAGAAGCAAAACGAATATAAGTGAGATGCTCACGCTGTCCAGCTGAAGAGCGTTCACGTCCCGCCGGTAGACACCGTGAGAGGAACGCTTGCTCCTCGTGCGACACATCACCCAATCCCTCACAACGGGATAGGCCTTCTCCAGCGGCTCCGTCCTATTGGGCGAGAGGCTCGGAAAGTAGGAGTACACCCACGCCTGTGAAGCAAGATAGTCAATAACGATCTTTCGTAATTCGGTAAATAAAAGAAGTGATTTCAGTCTAAATGAAGGTTCATACCTCTAACAGTAGTCCAGGGTGGACAGCACCAGGAGAAGTCCCCTTCTCCATCAACTCCGGACGAACCATGGCCCTCATGAAGCGGATGAGGACCGCAAAACCAAGCAAAGGACCAGGTCCCCAACGTCCCTAGGGAGCTCAGGTCAGAAAGGAAGGGAAGAAGCTTCGTCGACAGCCTCTCTCCCTTGTCTCCGAGGTAGGTCGAAGACAGAAACCACCAAAGCCACAAGCGGGCCCTCTGCTCACCTGTACTGGGAAGAGGAGCCGTCTCCCTCCCGTCAATCACCACCCGCATCGGGGTCTTCCCCGCAAAGTACTCTTGGACGTAGGAACTAGGCGCCAAACCAGGCACTGCAGCAGCCTTCGGCGCCAAGTTCCAGCCGATCAACCTCCTAGCCTCGGCCGAGTCCACCCTCATGGTAGTCTCCGGCCACTCTACCGCCTCGGTCCCACTCGGCAAACCAGAGATCATGCCGTAGTCCTCCAACGTGACTCCCACCTCACCAAAAGGCATGTGAAAAGTGGAAATCGTATCCCAGAATCGGTCCAAGAAAGCGCGGATCGGGCTAAGGTTAGCCCGCAGCTTCCTCTTCGCGATATCCCTCCAAGCCTGCACCAGGGCGCCGAATGCTCCCCGCTAGATCATGGCTCGCTCCTCCGCCGACAGCCTCTCGTCGCACTCCATCGCCGTCGTGTAGCCCGAGAACGATCTGATGTTCCCGACCTCCTATTGTGATTTGAAACAAGAGCTATCTTTAGTTTGAATGAAATTGGAAAAGATATGAGCAACAGAAATGAAAAAAAGATTAATGATGAGTAATGAATCCAAGATTACCAAGCTCTTCACCGTCCTATAGGACAGGCGACCCTCCGCAGCCCAAAGCAAGTGCCTCGCTATCCTGTGTCTCACCACGCAGTGCTCCCTCACCGACGACCGCCTCGCCCAACGTTGGCCCGCCTCGGGGCCTCCGCCTCCTCCACCTTGTCCTCAGCAACTGCCTCCTTGAGAGCATGAGAAGCATCGACGGCTGTGTCTATGTCCATGAGAGCTCTCTCGGAAGTAGAAGCCTCGTCACCTGCAATTTTAAAGTAATTGTAGGCCGCGTCAAGTGACGACGAACCTTGATTAGGGGATTTTCGAGTTTTAGAAGCCCCGAAGTCGCTCTTTTCTCGCCATCTTTGGCCATATTCCCACAAACCCGATCACTCATGTGGTAATTTGGGTTAAGTCAAGCCTAAGTTGAAGCCTAGTCATGGGTTCGAGTCGAAATTTTGACAGCATTTCGTTATAACGACGATTATGCCCTAGAAAAGTGTCCTGAAAAAGCCGTCACAAACCAAAATTCCGAGATAATAGGAAGTTTACCCATCATCCAAGGATTCCAAATGTCACGTTTCATCGCAAACGGGCAATCCTAAGGCTATGTTCGAAGCAATTTACGGTTTAGCTGTGAAACCGTCACAATTTCACTCAAATGCCCAAAACTCAACGAAAATTCGAAACAAATATATGGTTATGATCCTTATACTACCAATTAGCCATTTACAAGGTCAATTTTACAAGGCAAGATCATTTGGGGGAAAAGCCCCAAATTTTCGACATTTTAGGGTTGAAAACCCTAAATTTTGTCGATCCAATTCGTCCATTATAGAAGATTAATGCAAGAATGATATACATACCTCGTTTAGTCATGGTAAATGCAAGCTTTTAGATCAAATTTTGACGTAAATGGTTGAGATTTAAGAGAGAAATTGAGGAATTATGTTTCGAAACAAATGAAATGAACCCCTGTTTCATCGTGCTTTTACGCAGGAAAGACACCCTCAGAAAAAGACGCAGCAGGTGCTGCGCCTCTTCTAAGAGACGCAGCTCTTGCTGCGCCTCTTCCTAAACTTCCTTTCATACGAATTTTCAAAAATTCGTTATGAGTTCGTTATTTGTGGGCCCATCTTTGGTGCGCCGCTTCCCCGATGCCATTTTATCTTTTCTGGTCCGTTTGACGATTATTCTTCGCTCAGACCCGCATTTCTAAGCCAACTGCAGACTATCGTACATTACTTATTTATTCCAAGACCTTGCTTGTCATAACGAGCAAGTATTCTCTGATAGGTGTTTCGACACGCCTTCATTATATTCCTCCAGCGAGAGTAAGCAGATAGACAATCCCTCTCGAGACATTGAGATGAATTCCCGATAAGGTTTCCCAAATGAGAATTCACGACATACAATCGTCCTTCTCGAGTTCTTCTGAAGTTTGTTTGAAGACGACCCAAGCAGATTTCTCCCAGCAGTTCCCGCTTGTGTCCTTCTACTCACGATATTTCTTGTTTCCCCACAGAGTGCGATACATGTGTCGTTCTCCAGAAGTTCCCAGACCGGCAGAGTTCTTACACTCGAGCCTTAGTTACCCCTTAGGTCGAACTTATATTTGGCCTCCTTCCCATTGATGATTTCCTTTAGGGTCCCACACCCTAGAACACAATCTTTATATATCTTTTAGGTCTTACCCTTAGCTCCTATGCTTACCCTTAGCTCCTATGCTTACCCTTAGCTCCTACGCTTACCCTTAGCTCCTACGCTTAACCTTAGCTCCTATGCACCTCCAGAAGCATCTTGAGAAAGAAGTCTCAAGTATGGTCTCTTCTTATGGCTGGCGAGCTTCCTTACGTAGTTTAATGGACTTTAAACGACCCTCCCCAATAGTCGACAGACTCTAAAATATTCCCGACGACAGGACCTTGGTTCAGACCCCTTGAGCCGCCTCGCGTCACCATAGTCGTCAGGTTGTAATCTTCGATTGACCTGATGGCTATACTTTGACTTTCGCCTTGTCCAAGCCTCAGTCAAAGTGGGGGCTCTGTAGATACCTCATTTCTGCACCTCCCGCAAACCACCCGGTGATGATTGGGCCGCATGTTTGGTACGCGGAATGATTTGTGACAGTTCGTAAGTTTATCGTCAAGTGATTGCTCAAACACTGGTGTCTACCTCTTAGTTGTTATCTACGCGCCGATACGGTCGTTTTGACAGTAATTAGAGTACATTTGGAGTCCGGGCCTAAAACTTTCTTCATTTTCTGATAACCGCTAAATCCCGAGTCAGAATGTTCTGGAATGTTCCGGATATATCTATTCCATATTTCACAATCTTTGGTAAAGAATTTCCCGTAATATTCACACAAAATATTAAGGAAAATAAGATTAATCCATTATTCCATAAACTAAACACGGAAATCTTTCTTCCGCAGGAGGAAACCACCTGAGAACAGACGCACGCAGCCAATGGCGCTTCTTCCAAGAGACGCAGCGATTCGCCGCGCCTCTTTCCAAGTCCTTTTCTGCGTATTTTTCGTATCTTTTCATATATTTTCGGAGATTCACTTCCAAAGTCTCTCCGAAAACCCTAATTCCTTCACGTGATTAATATAAATAGGAACCTTCGCTCCTCATATTTCTCACGCGAGTGTCCGCCCTTCTCTTCTCCCTTTGCATTCTAGACCACGTTCTTACTTTTTGGCGTCTACGTGCTTGAACTTTCGACCACGTAAGCTCGGATCCTTCTGAGTACCAGCCTCGTTTGCATGACCGACCAATTTGACCAACTCCACAATAATCAACTTAATCAATCTTATTCGTTTTCCTTCTAGAGGGCACTTTCGTTTACATTCGAGTCGAGCATCACTAAACGTATAATTAGTTCATCTCGTTTTGTCAAACATGTAAGTCTGAGGGTGTAAATCCTTCTTTTCATTATTGTTATTTATTTTTTGTAATCATATTGTAAGGTTTATGTCGAAAATACTTCTAAAACCGATTTGTAAAACCCTTTGTTTAAAACCCTTTTTACGGATTATCTAGAGACAGACGTCGAGAAAGGACGCGGCAACTGCTGCGCCTCTTCGAAGGGACGCAGCACCTGCTGCGCCTCTTCGTGAGGCTGCCGCAGTTCGTGCTTCCTTTCTTCTTCCTTCATCTTCTGTCGATTCCTTTGTTTTGTTATTTTCTTTCGTTTATTGTTCATTGTTCATATGACGACTTAAGCATGATAATTCTAATAATTCAACATATTGTTAATCACTGTTAGTATATAATTCATCGTTAATTCGTGACTTAAATCCCTTATAATCCAATATTCGCGGGTTTTCGTCATTAAAATCAATCCGGGTTGTAGGGATTCGATTCTTTCATATTGAATTTCTGGAATTTGATCTTTGATATATTCCCACCTGTTTGTCCGTCATTAGTTCTTCATTAATTCGTCATATTCACCCTAATTAGTTCACTCGTGTCACTAATCAATCTTTCATTCATGTCATTAATTTGTTTGCATTCGTTTCGTTCATGTTTTATCGCTTTTATGATTCATTCACCTGTAATTAATGTATTAAAACACTTTCATCCGAGTCATATGTCGTAATCAACCATTAAATTCACCCATGAATATTAAAGATTTGCGCTTAAACCACAAGAACTCACCTTGGAAATGACGCGGAATCGCCGCACCTCTTCAGGAGGGCGCAGCTCTGCGCACTGTTCCCAGTTGATTTCCTCTCGAACTCCCGTTCTGCCTTGACCTAGTTTAATTAGTTTACGTATTAATCTACTATTATTCGTATTATCGCCTAATTCCTGTTCCTTTATTTATTCGTTTTTTTCCAAATTATCCGTTTTTAAAGGTATTTTCGACATAAATCATGAATCTGTTGTAATTATTGTATTTATTATTGTATTTTTTTTATCGCATTGTTTGTATGCTTCCACATGTAATTGAATCTAAATCTCTACTTCGACTCAATTGTATGCTAAATTAATTATTCACCGACATAGCCTAATTCTTCACATGTTAGGATCAAAACTTGGATGTTGCATTGCATGCATATAATCGACAATATATCTAGTATAGACAATTTTCCATAATCATTAGTAGAGGCCGCTATCGAGGCGGGCGGGATTAGGTGTTCGATCAAAAGAGCTTCCTAATACGTACCCTCACCCCTTACTCAAGATCTCTGTGAACATCCGTGTTCATTGTCATCCACGAGAGTCATTCTAGACATAGAATGCTAAGAGTAACGAGTTCTTAGTGTTCATGTCACTACTTTGTGTCTTGACATGGCACGAGGTATTCGAACGGTTTCCAATTTTCCATAATAAATTGGTGGCGACTCCACAAATGCAAACGCTTATTTCCCAAGCGCCCCCGTGGCCCACGTCCACACAAATCATTATAAGTTTGGAAACTAGAGTTCGTGCAACCCTTAAACACACAACTTAGTATGTTATCCAAACATAAGAACGAATCCTCAATTCTCCTCAAGAATTTTAATGGATGTTCTTGAAGGCTTTCTAATGACCTTCATTCAAATTAACTTGTTATTGACTTATCATGCTCCAAGCATATGATTCATCAGGACATGTGTATATAATGGCATACATGATCGTTCTAATGGCGGAAACATTAGCAATCGATTTCATGTGATCAACAATTCATTAGGTTCAGTGAATGACTATGAATCTATCATAGTAATTCCACTTTCATCAATATGAATAACCTACTCAACCTTGTTGATATTAAACAGATAAAGAATCTTATCAATACAAGATACTTATCTAAGTGCCAATCTAAAATTCCCTATGTCATAATAGATTTGAAATTTTAGAATGCATAATGTCTTCTTTCTTTGAGAATTGAAAACCAAAACACTCCTTTGTAGATGGTAGTGTTAGCATGTCATCCTCAATGAGTAATATGACATTAATATAGAAGACAATTTCTCCCACTGAACTTCATGTCTAAACGTGGCAATTTTGACTCCCACTCAAATCCATGTATACACATGGTTTCTCGACAACTCGAGTGAAACCATGATCGAAATGATCATTGCAATCTTTAAGCGTTAATTAAAACCTTGTGCTTATGTCGTATACACACCCCTTTCTAAATACCTATTTAGAAATTGGTTTTAACATCTAACTTGATCATACACACTATGAGGTGTAGCAATGATAATCATGGATCTTAGCATAGTTACACATTAACTTAGCTTTTTAGACATCTTTTATGTCTATCTATGCAAGTCTAAATAAATTTATCCTTTTGCACAGATTTCACTTTGGTTCATATGGCTCTTATGTAAAATAGAATTGAAATTACTTGATACAACCACTTAATAATCTTATTATATGAAGAACATTTTCTTTTGGTCTCCTCACTAGTCTGAAGATTTACCTAAGAAAGCTTCACATGTCATGAGTTTCGCTGAAGAACGCTTTCTTTTGGTCTCCTCGCTAGTTCCTAACTAGTTGTATGTTTGTTGCTAATTTTCTCCCATTCTATCTTTTGAAAAATACATCTATTTTTCTCGAAAGATAGCCTTATAAGCAACAAACAATTTCAGAATTATGATTGTGAAGGAAGAAAAAATATTGCATATGATAACCTTAATTGATGACCCTTTTGTAAAGACATTATAATCTAGCTTCAAGATAGACTAATCCTTATCAAGTAAAGGATTGGACTTATATCCATCCTTTCTTATATCAAATAAGATGTGATATTAAGTCATAAAAGCATAAGTGAGAATCAAATTCATGGCTTATGTTACAATGACCCAATCGTTTTAATTCTTTTATGATTAATTTAACTCAATATAATTTATGTTTTGATGTAAAAGTGTATAATGACAAGTTTTAGAACGAAAAATTTCCATAAACCGAGTGACTTGGGTTGAAAACCAAGCCACTAAAATTCAAATACAACCACTTATCCTTGAAGATAAAAGGAAATAAACTAATTTCCATGTATAAGTAGGAAATTAAGAAGAGTTCTAAAACAACAACTTCAAAATACAACAATAAAAGGAAGACTATCAAAATAAAGGCCAAGCTTCCATAGGTCTTCTACTATGAGCGGCTACTCTAGCTTCCCTTGAAGAGCCTCCTTAGGCTTGCTTGTCTTTGCCTTTGTCTTTGCTCGGATGCGCTTAAATACAAATAAAAAGGGTAAGAATCACAACTTGTATCCAAATACCAAAGTTGAGATTGAAATCAAAACATAAATGATAGGGAGAAATTATATTTATCTACTGGAATAATCTTTCCAGTTTTTATATCACCAAGATACTTTGGGCAATTCCTTTTCCAATGTCCTACGCCATTACAATAATGACATTAGTCGTTGGAAGTAGCACCCTTTTTAGAAGAGCTTTTCTCAATAGCTTTTCCTTTTCCCTTGAAGGGAGTGGGTTTCTTGCCCTTGCTAGCACTCTTTTTAAACCTCCCTTTGCTCTTATTGTTAATAACGAGCACATCCTTGGTTGAGCTAACATTTAGACCCATATCTCTCTTGGCTTGCAAAAGCAATTTGTGCAATTCATGGAGAGAAGTCTTCATATTTTGCATATTGTAGTTTACCCTAAATTGTACATATGCTTTGACTTTGTTCAAGGAATGTAGAACTCGGTCTATAACGAGTTGTTCGGGAATGTCAACCCCTTGGATTTTAAGAGTCTCAACAAGATCAATCAACTTGAGCACACGAGGGCTAACCTTTTGGCCCTCTTTGATGTTGATATCGAAAATGCAGAGGCCGCCTCATATTGGATGATCCTAGGAGCTTGCGAGAACATGGTCACAAGCTTGGTATAGATCTCATAGGCCATGCTCATCTTAATAGCACTCCTTTGGAGATCGGCTTCCATTGAGAAAATCAAGACGTTCTTGATTGCGGCCGATTCTTTTAGGTAAGCGTCATAGGCTTCCCTTACGACGGAGGTTGACCTAGTAGTAGGTGTAGCGGGAGCGGCTTCGGTAAGGTAACGAAGCTTGTCGTCACCTTCCGCGGCCAAACGGAGTTTCGCGTCCCAATCGGCGAAGTTAGATATATTCTTTTCAAGTTTACATCGATCCATAAAGGATCGGAGCCAAGAAGCATTGGGGAGTGGTGGAGCGTTTGCGCTAGTTGATGCGGATGAAATATGAGTTGTCATTGCGAATTAATCAACTTGACTACAAAATAGAAAATGAAGGAATTATAAACATTTGTCGTTTTAATAAAACTTGTAAACATTTTAAACAAGTCTTAGCATTTACATAGTGACCTTTACCCAACTATGATAAATGATTTCGAGACCCAAAAGTCATATTAATTTGGATTTGAGCCAACGGGCCCACTACACCTTTACTAATATAACTTGGTGGGTTAACCCTCTTAACCGATTCTACAATTAGAATTCTCGGTCGATGAATTTACGTTGAGTTCATCTTTAGTCCGAACCTATTGCGGCTACAGTCGCAAATACTTTCGTTGAGATCAACCAAATTTTCGAATTGTAATAACTATTTATTACCCCACTTACCCAACGTCAGTTGAAGTACCTCGAAAAATCGTATTGTACCCCTTATGAAATTGAGATTCATGGGCTCCTACTTTTTGGTATGACTAAGTCTCAATCTTTTAAAAGTGAAGGTCTTGTCAATTTATTATCTATCAATTTTAAGTGAGCTAAAAATCGAATTATCGATAATCATAATTGACGCGGTCGAAGACTCGATATTATATGCATGTGTTGTTATGGCGATTTGGCAATGCATGCAACATATTAAAAAAAATGCAAAGCAAAATAAAATTCTTAGTATGGCCTTCCTAAAATAGAAAATCAAATAATCTATTACAAATTAAGAAACCAACTCCTTTGGTCCCTTGAATCTTCGAGTGGCACGCCTCCCAAGAACACCGTCTTTGTCGGAACGCCTTTCCGAATGGCACCGTCTTGAAGGAACTCCGGAATTAAAAATAATAATAAAATACATAGCTATTCCTATTATACATTTTTAATATGAAAAACTAGTAAAAATAAAAGTGATACGAGATCACATTAAATTACAACCGAATCATAGCCCCTTACATTACGGGTAGTATCGATTAAAACTAAGGCCATACTAAGATAAAATTACATAGTTCAAAATTACATAAATAAAATATGATATTCAACAATGAAATATGCAGCATTATAATATGTATCTAACATGCCAAGTTACGCCCTATTTAAACTTATATCGTACATATAACCCGGTTTTATGGAAAATCACTATTTTTAACTTATTAAAATCGCAAAATAATACTAAAATCTAATTTTAGCTGAAGTTAATTATCCTAACTCTCTTAGGACTTGAAAATTAGTCATTACTCAATTTTGACAATAATTCAACTTGATATAATATTTATGCTCATTTTTTACCCTAAAATCATAACTTTTATGAACTAAAACCAAATTAAATTACAATAATACAAAATTTGAATTTAAAATTTTTGAACATTCTGGAATATAAACATGACACTCATAATATCAAAAATTAAGGTTAAAATTTTCGAATTTATTTCAAGAAAAATATAGTTGCGATTTATCGGTTTTATCAAATAAAACATCTAAAGCATATGAAAATTAATCTAATCAACTTTTAAACTTTAGATCTGATAAGTGGGATATAAATTCAATCTAAAATAATTTTCTCATGCCATGTAATTTGTTTTAGCTATTTTTGCCAAAATAATCACTATTTATGTCATTTTTACACTAAAAATTCATAAATCAAGCAAAATGAATCAAGTTCATCTTAAATTTTACACACAGTGAGTAAAATGTGCATGTGACAACATATTAGGCAATGTGAGGTTCAAATATGTGCAAACAAGTTTATTTCATAAAATGTGCATAAAAAGAAAGCAACTCACGGTCTAAGGACGGAATGACACACTTATGTGTCTAGACATAACACGTTTCGCGAGGAGACCTACTCACAATCCTAAGCAGGGGTCGGGTATGATCGTACCGACCCTAGGAGGCTCTAATCCTCACATATGAGTAGCTAGGTCGAGACCTAAGTCTAGCCTACGGTCTTTGGTCTCACAAGGTGGTCTAGACTCGTTGGACAAACTCCTTTTCCCATAAATAACCAAGTGGTGTTAGTCTAGTGGTAGCTGGGTTAAACCTTGAAACTTGCAGAAATGCAGGAGTTGAGAGGTCCCAGGTTTGACTACCAGTTGGGGCGATGATCACTTGGCCACTGCACCCCCCGAAGGGGGTGGCTTACATGGTCCATGTGGTGGTGCGGGAATGCATGGGCCCGGGGGGGACTCAACCCCCTCGTCATCAAAAAAAAAAAAAAAATAAATAAATAACCAAGTGGCCACTGGTGCGAGCCACGGGGAGGGGGGAGGCACAATTAGAACATGTTCATCCTTGGGGTATTCACTTCCCTCCCTTGACTATATTTCAAGCAAAACAATTATATACAAACTAAGTGCAAGACTATATGTAAGAACAACACATATGTACATTTGACAAATGTATGCGGAAATTAAACAAATATGAAACTAAACGTGTAACAAGTTGGCTAATCCTTTTTTTTTGGTAAAGTGTAAAATATATTAAAAGGAACTAATAGTGTCAAATACATCAACAAATTTTGTGAGCCAGCATGCTCAACAACTCAACAAATTCCTACCACAACCAATCTTACAAGACCAGAATTACATCAACTTCTCACGTCATTGCCTATCCTTCCTTGACATGGTGCCTCTTGCTTGTTGTTGAATGCGTGACCTAATATCATACCGAATCACGCCAACACATCTACTAGGACTAATCAGCTTGTGCTCATGCCTGCTCCCATTCCTCTGCATCTATATATGATAGATTACAGCATTGATGATGCTATTCAGTGACCCAACTTTGAGCCTGGTAAATCGACTGTGTTGCCTCCAGTTATGTATATTATCAGATGATATCTGCACACCAGTCCAGTTATAAAGGATCTGAATTACTTTCCTGCTATACTGACATTTAAAGAACAAATGCTGACTAGTTTCTTCCTCCTGAGCACAGATGCAGCAGTTACTATCAGAACTGATACCTAGTCTGTAGAGCTTCCCCTTAGTATTAAAGCCCTAATGATGATACATCCAGGCTATGAAACTATGTTTGGGGATAGACCATTTGGTCCATAAAAGGTGATGCCAAGCTACTTCTGGAGTGATAGGACAGAGCTAGTTGTATGTTTGGGTTCATATACCTATAATAACACATTTCTAATGGTGAACTAATTAACATTTTAACTTTAGTCATTTAAGATCTAGTGCATGCATAACTATCATAAGAGATAAAAGAAAATAATGTTCCTTACATTGTAAATGGTTCGAAATTTTGGGCACAAATAAGGACACCTTCCTTATTTGTTCTTGAGCTTAAGGATAATGGATGATCCTCCAAACCAAATATCAAGTGTAAAGATTCTCCTCTTTTTGCACCCAAAACAATAACCCTTAATACTAATATACTAATTAATTAGATTAATATATTAGTTATCCTTAATAATTCTAATAATATTTATATTACTACACTAGTAATAATGTGATGTGATATTAGAATTTTGTTGAACAATTAATTAACGTTTCTAAAATTATTTTAGAGAGATTAGATAATAATGTTAGAATGTGAATAATTGATTAAGAGAAAAATGAGAACATTTTTCTCATAATAAAGAGGGGAGCCGGGTGGGGAGGTGTCCCAAAGCCAATGCATGGATTCCACTTTTTCTTTTTCTCTTTTCTAAATAATAGGTGTGTAAGGCTAGGGTAATTAGGGTGATGATTATGCTTGCCATTCAAAATTAACAAACATAATAAACCCCATTCCCCTCTTTATAAACCGGTGCCCTAAATAAAATGGACTCCATTTTATTTTGAGATTTTGCCAAATGTCATTTGTTAGGTCATGTGTCACACACCATGTCCCTATCTATTTTTAATGAATATTTATCCAAATAAATATCATTTCATAATAAATTAATTATACATGACAAATTAGCTAGTAATTCATTATCACAAGTATTAAAATGGGTCATATAAATATAATTCACAACATTTTGCAATTATAATTAATCAATCATTATTAATTTAATTGTTTCACAAACAATAATGAATTTTAGTAACAAAATCTTTTAATTACTAAAATAAATCTTATTTAATCAAATTACAATAAGATACTTGTTCTTACTCACAAAACAAATTATTCAAATTTTAAGGAGTTAATTAACTTGTATCAATATACAATTAATTAACTTATTTATTAAGGGAATTGTCCTATAGGTGTGACCTTAAGGGATCAACTGATCACCACCGTCAAACGACAGTAATGTCAAACTCTAGTTAGCCAATCATTACCGATTAATGTTGATCAGTTGACTATATTATTGAATCATCCCTTGCGTATTCTTATCATGAGATTTAAACATGTGATCGCACTATTGTTGAGGACACTTACTCCAACAATCTCCCACTTGTACGAGACAAGTGTGCGTCACCAATTCTCTTGTCCTATTACAATCTCCCACTCAATGCAAGGTGTCTTGCAGGTCGTACTTGCATTTGATCATATCTTGAGTGGTTTCCTCGATCTGGAGAGTAACTGTCTGACTGGAATTATCTACCGTAGATACCTTCCGAGCGTGGCCACACATTTTCAGTTCACTACTCCTCGAGTGGCCCTGAGATTTCAAACAACCCAGATAAGGGGGTGGACAATTCCTATCGCACTATTTCCTTCGTATAGCCACAGTTCATCATGACCCAAAATACACTCATTTGACTTCAGTTACGACAGTCGTAGAGTATAAATCAAAGCCAATCAGAAACTTGTGCCAACTTGGGCAAATAGTCTCTAGTCAAAAGAATTGACTTATAAGAATACTATAGTAGCTCTCGCCACGACCAGGCTTCATGAATTTCAGAACTCTATAAGCGGTCACTGCCCGACAGAGTGTCCCATACAGTTTGTCTATGTGATCGACTAGTCATCCCATATGACCCTATGGCACTTGCACTTGCCATCAGTCGCATCACACTCTAGTCACTTCGAGACGTCACTTCCTATAAGTAACTAGGGGCACATACTATGTCAATCCAGTTCACTTCAATGGGGTTCAATATTGTCTCAACAACCCATTTGGATATAACAATGTAATGGATGAGTTTAAAGAAACTCAAACGATAAATGCGATTATCATATATGAATAGTCAATACCTTATTACTACTTCATATCTTATAATCTATAGTGTACATTTTACACTAGTTAAATTGCAATAAAAGCTTGGTAAGTGGATATACCATGTATCCATACATTCCAACTTTATGAATTGCTATTTCCTTCTATTCAATGTTATTTCTAATGACATAAATTTATCTAAGTAGGTGTCTAGCCTTCTTACTAGACTTGAGCTCTTATACTGGGAAGATGCTCCCACTGTTATCATATAACTTGTGATAAAGTCTTTGGTAGAGGGATCTAGTCTTAGTCCCTACGTTAACCATCTTACCACAATGTACTCAGATTCTGTTTGTAGAACTTTTAATGGTTGAAACTAAAACATTTTTCTAGTCACTTACTCCTAAGTCAATAAAATCAGCCTAGGATTTCGACAAATCATTATAGGTTTGGAAACTAGAGTTTGTGCAACCCTTCAACGCACAACTTAGTATGTTATCCAAACATAAGAACGAATCCTCAATTCTCCTCAAGAATTTTAATGGATGTTCTTGAAGGCTTTCTAATGACCTTCATTTGAATTAACTTGTTATTGACTTATCATGCTCCAAGCATATGATTCATCAGGGCATGTGCATATAATGGCATACATGATCGTTCTAATGACAGAAACATTAGCAATCGATTTCATGTGATCAACAATTCATTAGGTTCAGTGAATGACTATGAATCTATCATAGTAATTCAACTTTCATCAATATGAATAACCTACTCAACCTTGTTGATATTAAACAGATAAAGAATCTTATCAATACAAGATACTTATCTAAGTGCCAATCTAAAATTCCCTATGTCATAATAGATTTGAAATTTTAGAATGCATAATGTCTTCTTTCTTTGAGAATTGAAAACCAAAACACTCCTTTGTAGATGGTAGTGTTAGCATGTCATCCTCAATGAGTAATATGACATTAATAGAGAAGACAATTTCTCCCACTGAACTTCATGTCTAAACGTGGCAATTTTGACTCCCACTCAAATCCATGTATACACATGGTTTCTCGACAACTCGAGTGAAACCTTGATCGAAATGATCATTGCAATCTGTAAGCGTTAATTAAAACCTTGTGCTTATGTCGTATACACACCCCTTTCTAAATACCTATTTAGAAATTGATTTTAACATCTAACTTGATCATACACACTATGAGGTGTTGCAATGATAATCATGGATCTTAACATAGTTACACATTAACTTAGCTTTGTAGACATCTTTTATGTCTATGTATGCAAGTCTAAATAAATTTGTCCTTTTGCACAGATTTCACTTTGGTTCATATGGCTCTTATGTAAAATAGAATTGAAATTAGTTGATACAACCACTTAATAATCTTATTATATGAAGAACATTTTCTTTTGGTCTCCTCACTAGTCTGAAGATTTACCTAAGAAAGCTTCACATGTCATGAGTTTCACTGAAGAACGCTTTCTTTTGGTCTCCTCGCTAGTTCCTAACTAGTTGTATGTTTGTTGCTAATTTTCTCCCATTCTATCTTTTGAAAACTACATCTATTTTTCTCGAAAGATAGCCTTATAAGCAACAAACAATTTCAGACTTACGATTGTGAAGTAAGAAAAAATATTGCATATGATAACCTTAATTGATGACCCTTTTGTAAAGACATTATAATCTAGATTCAAGATAGACTAATCCTTATCAAGTAAAGGATTGGACTTATATCCATGTCTTATAAAATTTTAGGGACTTAAGCCCTCCCATAGCTCGTATGGAGTCTCATAAGTGGTCACAAGTCATAGTTATAAGTGGTGTACCCAATTGGTTTATAAAATTCCCTATTTTGAGTTCAAACAACTTTATTTTGACTTTAAAATTACAAATAAGATGTGATATTAAGTCATAAAATCATAAGTGAGAATCAAATTCATGGTTTATGTTACAATGATCCAATCGTTGTAATTCTTTTATGATTAATTTAAGTCAATATAATTTATGTTTTGATGTAAAAGTGTATAATGACAAGTTTTAGAACGGAAAATTTCCATAAACCGAGTGACTTGGGTTGAAAACCAACCCACTAAAATTCAAATACAACCACTAGTCCTTGAAGATAAAAGGAAATAAACTAATTTCCATGTCTAAGTAGGAAATTAAGAAGAGTTCTAAAACAACAACTTCAAAATAAAACAATAAAAGGAAGACTATCAAAATAAAGGCCAAGCTTCCATAGGTCTTCTACTATGGGCGGCTACTCTAGCTTCCCTTGAAGAGCCTCCTTAGGCTTGCTTGTCTTTGCCTTTGTCTTTGCTCGGATGCGCTTAAATACAAATAAAAAGGGTAAGAATCACAACTTGTATCCAAATACCAAAGTTGAGATTGAAATCAAAACATAAATAATAGGGAGAAATTATATTTATCTACTGGAATAATCTTTCCAGTTTTTATATCACCAAGATACTTTGGGCAATTCCTTTTCCAATGTCCTACGTCATTACAATAATGACATTTGTCCTCGGAAGTAGCACTCTTTTTAGAAGAGCTTTTCTTAATAGCTTTTCCTTTTCCCTTGAAGGGAGTGGGTTTCTTTCCCTTGCTAGCACTCTTTTTAAACTTCCCTTTGCTCTTATTGTTAATAACGAGCACATCCTTGGTTGAGCTAACATTTAGACCCATATCTCTCTTGGCTTGCACAAGCAATTTGTGCAATTCATGGAGAGAAGTCTTCCTATTTTGCTTATTGTAGTTTACCCTAAACTGTACATATGCTTTGACTTTGTTCAAGGAATGTAGAACTCGGTCTATAACGATTTGTTCGGGAATGTCAACCCCTTGGATTTTAAGAGTCTCAACAAGCTCAATCAACTTGAGCACACGAAGGCTAACCTTTTGGCCCTCTTTGATGTTGATCTCGAAAAATGCGGAGGCCGCCTCATATTGGATGATTCTAGGAGCTTACGAGAACAAGATCACAAGCTTGGTATAGATCTCATAGGTCGTCCTCATCTTAATATCACTCCTTTGGAGATCGGCTTCCATTGAGAAAATTAAGACGTTCTTGATTGCGGCCGATTCTTTTAGGTAAGCGTCATAGGTTTCCCTTACGACGGAGGTTGACCTAGTAGTAGGTGTAGCGGGAGCGGCTTCGGTAAGGTAACGAAGCTTGTCGTCACCTTCCGCGGCCAAACGGAGTTGCGCGTCCCAATCGGCGAAGTTAGATCTATTCTTTTCAAGTTTACATCGATCCATAAAGGATCGGAGCCAAGAAGCATTGGGGAGTGGTGGAGCGTTTGCGCTAGTTGATGCGGATGAAATATGAGTTATCATTGCTAATTAATCAATTTGACTACAAAATAGAAAATGAAGGAATTATAAACATTTGTCGTTTTAATAAAACTTGTAAACACTTTAAACAAGTCTTAGCATTTACATAGTGACCTTTACCCAACTATGATAAATGATTCCGAGACCCAAAATTCATATTAATTTGGATGTGAGCCAACGGGCCCTCTACACCTTTACTAATATAACTTGGTGGGTTAACCCTCTTAACCGATTCTACAATTAGAATTCTCGGTCGATGAATTTACGTTGAGTTCATCTTTAGTCCGAACCTATTGTGGCTACGGTCGCAAATACTTTCGTTGAGATCAACCAAATTTTCGAAGTGTAATAACTATTTATTACCCCACTTACCCAACGTCAGTTGAAGTACCCCGAAAAATCGTATTGTACCCCTTATGAAATTGAGATTCATGGGCTCCTACTATTTTGTAAGGCTAAGTCTCAATCTTTTAAAAGTGAAGGTCTTGTCAATTTATTATCTATCAATTTTAAGTGAGCTAAAAGTCGAATTATCGATAATCATAATTGACGCGGTCGAAGACTCGATATTATATGCATGTGTTGTTATGGCGATTTGGCAATGCATGCAACATATTAAAAAAAATGCAAAGCAAAATAAAATTCTTAGTATGGCCTTCCTAAAATAGAAAATCAAATAATCTATTACAAATTCAGAAACCAACTCCTTTGGTCCCTTGAATGTTCAAGTGGCACGCCTCCCAAGAACACCGTCTTTGTCGGAACGCCTTTCCGAATGGCACCGTCTTGAAGGAACTCCGGAATTAAAAATAATAATAAAATACATAGCTATTCCTATTATACATTTGTAATATGAAAAACTAGTAAAAAAAGTGATACGAGATCACATTAAATTACAACCGAATCAATATCCCCTTACATTACAGGTAGTATCGATTAAAACTAAGGCCATACTAAGATAAAATTACATAGTTCAAAATTACATAAATAAAATATGACATTCAACAATGAAATATGCAGCATTATAATATGTATCTAACATGCCAAGTTATGTGCCAAATCGCCCTATTTAAACTTATATCGTACATATAACCCGGTTTTATGGAAAATCACGATTTTTAACTTATTAAAATCGCAAAATAATACTAAAATCTAATTTTAGCTCAAGTTAATTATCCTAACTCTCTTAGGACTTGAAAATTAGTCATTACTCAATTTTTGACAATAATTCAACTTGATATAATATTTATGCTCATTTTTACCCTAAAATCATAACTTTTATGAAATAAAACCAAATTAAATTACAATAATACAAAATTTGAATTTAAAATTTTTGAACATTCTGGAATATAAACATGACACTCATAATATCAAAAATTAAGGTTAAAATTTTCGAATTTATTTCAAGAAAAATATAGTTGCGATTTATCGGTTTTATCAAATAAAACATCTAAAGCATATGAAAATTAATCTAATCAACTTTTCAACTTTAGATCTGATAAGTGGGATAAAAATTCAACCTAAAATAATTTTCTCATGCCATGTAATTCGTTTTAGCTATTTTTGCCAAAATAGTCACTATTTATGTCATTTTTACACTAAAAATTCATAAATCAAGCAAAATGAATCAAGTTCATCTTAAATTTTATACACAGTGAGTAAAATGTGCATGTGACAACATATTAGGCAATGTGAGGTTCAAATATGTGCAAACAAGTTTATTTCATAAAATGTGCATAAAAAGAAAGCAACTCACGGTCTAAGGACGGAATGACACACTTATGTGTCTAGACATAACACGTCTCGCGAGGAGACCTACTCACAATCCTAAGCGGGGGTCGGGTATGAACGTACCGACCCTAGGAGGCTCTAATCCTCAAATATGAGTAGCTAGGTCGAGACCTAAGTCTAGCCTACGGTCTTTGGTCTCACAAGGTGGTCAAGACTCGTTGGACAAACTCCTTTTCCCATGAATAACCAAGTGGCCACTGGTGCGAGCCACGGGGAGGGGGAAGGCACAATTAGAACATGTTCATCCTTGGGGTATTCACTTCCCTCCCTTGACCATATTTTAAGCAAAACATTTATATACAAACTAAGTGCAAGACTATATGTAAGAACAACAAGTTGGCTAATCCTTTTTTTTTGGTAAAGTGTAAAATCTATTAAAAGGAACTAATAGTGTCAAATACATCAACAAATTTTGTGAGCCAGCATGCTCAACAACTCAACAAATTCCTACCACAACCAATCTTACAAGACCAGAATTACATCAACTTCTCACGCCATTGCCTATCCTTCCTTGACATGGTGCCTCTTGCTTGTTGTTGAATGTGTGTTCTAATATCATACTGAATCAAGCCAGCACATCTACTAGGACTAATCAGCTTGTGCTCATGCCTGCTCCCATTCCTTTGCATCCATATATGATAGATTACAACATTGATGATGCTATTCAGTGACCTAACTTTGAGCCTGGTAAATCGCCTTTGTTGCCTCAAGTTATGTATATTATCAGCTGATATCTGCACACCAGTCCAGTTCTGAAGGATATGAATTACTTTCCTGCTGTACTGACATTTAAAGTACAAATGCTGACTAGTTTTTCCTCCTGAGCATAGATACAGCAGTTACTATCAGAACTAATACCTAGTCTGTAGAGCTTCCCCTTAGTATTAAAGCCCTGATGATGATACATCCAGGCTATGAAACTATGTTTGGGGATAGACCATTTGGTCCATAAAAGGTGATGCCAAGCCACTTCTGGAGTGACAGGACTGAGCTAGTTGTATGTTTGGGTTCATATACCTATAATTAGACATTTCTAATGGTGAACTAATTAACATTTTAACTTTAGTCATTTAAGATCTAGTGCATGCATAACTATAATAAGAGATAAAAGAAAATAATGTTCCTTACATTGTAAATGGTTCGAAATTTTGGGCACAAATAAGGACACCTTCCTTATTTGTTCTTGCGCTTAAGGATAATGGATGATCCTCCAAAACAAATATCAAGTGTAGAGATTCTCCTCTTGTTGCTCCCAAAATAATAACCCTTAATACTAATATACTAATTAACTAGATTAATATATTAGTTATCCTTAATAATTCTAATAATATTTATATTATTACACTAGTAATAATGTGATGTGATATTAGAATTTTGTTGAACAATTAATTAAAGTTTCTAAAACTATTTTAGAGAGATTAGATAATAATGTGAGAATGTGAATAATTGATTAAGAGAAAAATGAGAACATTTTTCTCATAATAAAGAGGGGAGCCGGGTGGGGAGGTGTCCCAAAGCCAATGCATGGCTTCCACTTTTTCTTTTTCTCTTTTCTAAATAATAGGTGTGTAAGGCTAGGGTAATTAGGGTGATGATTATGCTTGCATTCAAAATTAACAAACATAATAAACCCCATTCTCCTCTTTAAAAACCGGTGCCCTACATAAAATGGATTCCATTTTATTTTGTGTATTTGTCAAATGTCATTTGTTAGGTCATGTGTCACACACCATGCCCATATCTATTTTTAATGCATATTTATCCAAATAAATATCATTTCATAATAAATTATTTACACATGACAAATTAGTTAGTAATTCATGATCACAAGTATTAAAATGGGTCTTATAAATGTAATTCACAACGTTTTGCAATTATAATTAATCAATCATTCTTAATTTAAATGTTTCATAAACAATAATGAATTTTAGTAACAAAATCTTTTAATTACTAAAATAAATCTTATTAATCAAATTATACTAAGATACTTATTCTTACTCACAAAACAAATTGTTCAATTTTTAAGGAGTTAATTAACTTGTATCAATATACAATTAATTAACTTATCTATTAAGGGAATTGTCCTATAGGTGTGATCTTAAGGGATCAACTGATCAGCACCGTCAAACGACAGTAATGTCAAACTCTAGTTAGCCAATCATTAATGACTAATGTTGATTAGTTGACTATATAATTGAATCATCCCTTGCGTATTGTTTTCATGAGATTTAAACATGTGATCGCATTATTGTTGAGGACACTTACTCAAACATTGTATCCCTTTTTTATTGTATATTCTTTGCCTGGAACACAACTCCATTCATTCTGATCATAAGCCTCCTGCAACTCCTTCCTCACTTTACACACTTTCTTCCAAGTCCAGCTAGCCTTATTTTGGGGAGTATAGTCCTCCCAGGTAACCCCCTTCAGGTAGATATTGTGCACACACTGAACCTATAATTTGGATGGATTAGAGTGTACCCACCACACTAGTTTCCCAATGACTGCCTTATTCCAGATGTTGTCCACTCTCAATCCAAGACCTCCTCTCTTCTGATCCATACATATCTTAGCCCATGCCACAGTTGGAGTTCTTGTATACTCAGTCCCTTTATCCCATAGGAAATTCCTGCAGATTGTTTCAATCTGAATTAACACAGCTTTTGGGATGATGAAAATAGAGGCCCAGTAAGAATGCAAGGTTTTATAAACAACTTTGATCAGTACTAGCCTCCCTGCAAAGGAGAGCTTCTTAGTCCCTAGCATCCTAATTCTTTCCAGAACCTTATCAATCAAAGGTTGGCAGTCTTTTATGGACAATTTTGCAGGCTTGATTGGCACACCAAGATATCTAAAAGGTAAGTGTCCCTCAATACATCCAGAAACCTGAACAATCTCCTTTCTAATGCAGGAGTTAAACCTTGAAGCTTGCAAAAATGCAGGAGTTGAGAGGTTCCGGGTTCGACTACCAGCTGGGGCGATGATCACTTGGCCACTGCAGTCCCCGAAGGGGGTGGCTTACATGGTCCATATGGTGGTGCGGGAATGCATGGGCCCGGGGGGATTCAACCCCCTCGTCATAAAAAAAAATCTCCTTTCTAATCTCTGTGCTCACTCAATTGAAGTAGACATTTGATTTTCCTCAACTCATCTTTAGTTCTGATGTATGAGAGAAGGTAGAGAAAGTTCTAAGCAAAATCATAATGGATTCAACATCTCCTTTGCAGAAGAGTAACAGGTCATCTGCAAACATCAACCTGCTCAGTCTTATAGGTTTACACAAAGGATGACATTTAAAGTTCATGGTAGTTGTAGTATAAGCCAGTAATCTTGTAAGATACTCCATATAAATAGTGAATAATAAAGGTGACAAAGGATCTCCCTGTCTCAAGCCCCTTTGTCCTTTGAACCAGCCAAGGCTATCCCCATTAAGGTTAAGAGTATATGATGTTGTGGTGACACATTCCTTGATAAGATTAATGAATTTATTTGGGATTTTTAGTTCCTGTAGCATCTGAAACAAAAAATTCCATTCCACAGAGTCATATGCCTTCTGTAAATCTATTTTAAACAGGCACCTGGGAGAAGCAGATTTTCTACCATAGAGCTTGACCAGATCCTGGCAGATAAGGATATTTTCCATTATACTCCTGCCATGAATAAATCCACCCTGAGTAACTGAGATCAGATGGGGGAGGACCAAGGCCAGTCTTGCACAGAGCAGTTTAGAAATGCATTTATACACAACATTACAGCATGCAATTGTTAGTTATTTAGACCAAATTAGTACTCATCTTATGATATCAATTACAAATTAATTTTAGGTGGTCAAAATCTACATGCATGCAAAGCAAAATATAAAAGAGATGGTATTAAACCATCTTAAGACAAAAATTCCTTACATTGTTATAAGGCAAAATGGGCACAACTCAAGGACTCCTTCCTTGATGTTGTTCTTGTACTAATGCAATAAGGATGATCCTCCAACACCTTGATTACAAAAGTAGGTAATCTCCTAAGGTGTCACCCAAGATAAACCCAAAATACTACTAAAATACTAACTAGGTAAATGTAGTAGTAACCTTGTTTATTTCTATATTTGATGTACTAATTAATATTATTACCTTGATAATATTATTAGTTTACTTTTATATGTGTTTATTGTAAAAGGATGAACAAAATAAGAAGAAAAATATGGTCTATTGATGGTGTATATGAACCATCCACAACAAGCACAGAAAGACCAATTTTTCTTCAAATTTCCAACCTTAGAAATAATGGAAGGACTTAGGTATATATAGGCATGCAAATGTATACAATTCACATACAAATGCTAGTGGAAAATGCCTACCTTTTCCACTCACAATGAGTGTATTAGTAGTGTATAAAAATCTGTCCAAATGGTCTCCTCCGGGTCCATTTCGATTTTCGACATTTGCCCCACAAATGCTGATAAGTCTTATATTTAATTATCTGACATAATTAAATATTAATTTGATTATTTAACACTTAAATAATATAAATTAACTACAAATGACTACTTAACTAATAAGTAATCATAAGACCATTTTATCAACATACAATGTGTCAATATTATCCCAATTAGCTAATTTTACAACCTCTTGTAAAATATAAATAGCTAATTAATTCCACGTCAAAACATATACACATATCGCGTAAAATTAATTACTCCCTCTGGCTTTTAATTTTCTTCCCGTTTCTCTAATATATGTGAGAAGTATTATAATGAAATGGGAAGAAAACAGCAAGCCGGAGGGAGTAATTAACAATTAATTAATAAATTCTAAATTATTAATTTATTACTTAAATATCACATAATTAAATAATAAATCTTCTGTGCCCGAGTTCGTAACCCGTCATCAAATAATACTTTTACATGACTAATTAAAAGTCAAATAATACAAGGAATTAATTATCTCGTATCTCATACAAGTAATTATTTCATTCTATTTGGGCGTCATCCTATAGGTGTGACCTAAAGGGATCAGCTGATCACCGCCGTCACACGACAGTAATGTCAAACTCTAGTCAGCCGATCATTACCGATTAACGATGACCAGCTGACAAATAAAAAGATAAATCCCAGATATTCCTTTACGAGATTTAATATGTAAACGTACTTATTGTGGAGGACACTATTCCAACAATCTCCCACTTGTTCGACACAAGTGTGCATTACCAATTCTCTTGTCCAATAATATATCTCACTCAAAGCAAGATGTCTTTCAGGTCATTCTTGCACGTGATCATATCATAAAGTGGTTTCCTCGATCAGGAGAACGACTGTCTGACCGGATAATCTACTATAGATCTCATCCAAGCGTGGCCACGCATTTCCAGTCACCTCTCCTCGAGTGGCCTTGAGATAAAATATGACATAAATGGACAATCCCGTTGACCTATCTTCTTCATTCGATACAAACCACAATGACCCGGTAAATGTTCATCGGCCTCCTTTTACGGTGCGACCTAGAACAAAAACCAAAGCCACCGGAAAACCGCACCAACTCAGACAAATAGTCACCAGTCTAAAGAATTGACTCGTAGGAATATATAGAAATCCTCGCTACGACCCAGCAACAAAAGGACTCTATAAACGGTCACTGTCCGACAAATCGTCTCACAATCTGCCTATGTAACCGACCAGTCATCATTATGACCATATGACAGTCGAACCTGTCATCTATCGCCTTACAATCTAGTCACTCCGAGACGTCACCTCATTAAGTAACTAGGGACAAAATACAATGTTAATCCAGTTGACTTTAATAGAGTTCGACTTTGTCACTACAATCTATTTGGATAAAACAAAGTATATAAAAATTCAGATATAAAACTGAAAGCAATGATAAATGTAATTATCATATATGAAATAATAAATACAATATCTTAATTATTACATATTATATAATTTACAACAGTTCTGGCATTCGTCTCAATCCCATCGAAACTACATGACTATCATGTTTGGCTTGAGACAAAGGTTTGGTTAAAGGATGAGCGATGTTGTCAGCTGTCCCAACCTTACAAACTGTAATTTCTTTCCTTTCAATTAAATCTATAATTACATGAAATTTCCTAAGTACGTGTCTAGACTTGTTACTAGACTTGGGCTCTTTTCCTTGAAAAATAGCCCCACTGTTATCACAATACAAAGTCATAGGATACTCGGTGGTAGGAACTACTTTCAGTCCCTCTAAATATTGCCTAATCCAAACAGCCTCCTTTGCAGCTTCTGAGGCTGCAATGTACTCAGCTTCCGTTGTAGAATCAGCAGTCACTAACTCTTTAAAACTTCTCCAGCAAACCGCCCCTCCGTTCAACAAAAAAACAAAACCAGCCTGGGATTTCAAATCATCCCTATCGGTTTGGAAACTGGCATCCGTATAACCTCTTATACGTAATTCAGATTCTCCTCCAAACACTAAGAATGAATCTTTAGTTCTTCTCAAGTACATTAGAATATTCTTGACAGCTATCCAGTGACTCTCACCTGGAGTTTTCTGAAAACGACTCGTCATACTCAAAGCATACGAGACGTCAGGACAAGAACACATCATATCATAGATGATCGATCCAACAGCGGAAGCATAGGGAATCGATTTCATGCGTTCAATATCCTTAGGCTCAGTAGGACACTGTGGCTTACTCAAAGTGATCCCACTGCCCATAGGTAGAAAACCTCTCTTGGAGTTTTTCATATTGAATCGGTCAAGAATCTTATCGATATAGGCTTCTTGACTCAATGCTAATATCGTTTTAGATCTATCCCTATAGATCCGGATACCCAAGATGCGCTGAGCTTCGCCCAAATCTTTCATTTGGAAGTGATTTCCTAACCACTTCTTGACTGAAGCAAGCATATCTACATCATTCCCAATGAGTAATATGTCGTCCACATAAAGAAGTAAGAAAACAACTTTACTCCCACTAAACTTCATGTATAAACATGGTTCCTCAACACTTCGAGAAAAAACATTCTGTTTAATAACATGATCAAAACGATGATTCCAACTCCTTGACGCTTGCTTAAGACCATAAATGGATCTCTTAAGTTTGCATACTTTGTTACGATTTTTAGGATACACAAAACCCTCAGGTTGTGTCATGAACACTTCCTCTTCCAGAAACCCGTTCAAGAAAGCGGTTTTCACATCCATTTGCCATATCTCATAATCATGAAATGCAACAATCGCTAACATTTTCCGAACAGATCTAAGCATAGCAACTGATGCAAAAGTTTCATCATAGTGTAAACCATGAACCTGGGTGAAACCTTTTGCCACTAATCTAGCTTTGTAGACATCTTTATGTCCATCCATGCCGATTTTAATCTTGAATACCCACTTACACTAAAGAGGTCGAACATCTTTAGGTAAGTCACCCAGGTCCCATATCTGATTATCGTACATGGAATCCATTTTGGATTGCATGGCCTCGAGCCATAGCTTCGAGTCAGAACTCGTAATAGTTGCTTTGTAGGTCTTGGGTTCATCACTTTTCAAAAGTAAAACCTCATAGTCACCATCTTCCTCGATGACACCAAGGTATCTATCAGGCTGGCGACTAACCCTCTCTGACCTCCTAGGTTCAGAAGGAACAATAACCGATTCAGACGTAGAAGGAACATCTTCCTGTATTGTCATATCAGTTTGTGGCTCTTGAACTTCATCAAGTTCAAATTTTCTCCCACTCTGT
The DNA here is from genome assembly GCF_048544455.1 of Silene latifolia. NCBI lineage: Eukaryota > Viridiplantae > Streptophyta > Magnoliopsida > Caryophyllales > Caryophyllaceae > Silene > Silene latifolia. The sequence continues at coordinate 185,345,390 of NC_133537.1, read as the reverse complement.
CTTCTAGAAATAAACTCTTTTTCTAGAAAGACAGCTTCACGAACCACAAACACTTTGTTCTCGCTACTATTGTAGAAGTAATATCCACAAGTTTCCTTAGGGTAGCCTACAAAAATACATTTTTCAGAACGAGGTGCAAGCTTATCGTCAGACTTGCTCTTAACATAAGCATCACACCCCCATACTTTCATATATCGCAGATTCGGGACTTTCCCTTTCCATATCTCATATGGAGTTTTGTCAGTTGCTTTAGTGGTACTTTGATTAAGTGAGCGTACAACAGATAAAATGGCAAAACCCTAGAATGACTTAGGTAAATCTGTTTGACTCATCATTGATCAGACCATATCTAATAAAGTTCGATTCCTCCTTTCAGCCACACCATTTAATTTTGGTGTGCCAGGAGGAGTTAACTGGGATACAATTCCACAGTTTGTAAGGTGATCTCTAAAGTCATTGCTTAAATACTCCCCACCACGATCTGTTCGTAATGCTTTAATCTTCTTATTTAATTGGTTTTCTACTTCATTCTGAAACTCTTTGAACTTATCAAAAGCTTCACTTTTATACCTCATTAAGTAGATATACCCATATCTACTCATGTCATCGGTAAAAGTAATGAAATAGTCATAATTACGTCTAGCAGTGGCTGTCATTGGACCACATACATCGGTGTGTATTAAACCCAACAACTCACTAGCTTGAGATCCTTTTCCTAGAAAAGGTGAACGAGTCATCTTGCCAGGAAGACAAGATTCGCATGTACCAAATGATTCGAAATCAAAAGGTTTAATTATACCAGTCGACACTAGTCTTTTAATGCGTTTCTCGTTAATGTGTCCAAATCGACAATGCCATAAATAAGATTGATCGAGATCACCTTTTTTGAGTCTTTTATTATCTAAAAGATAAACATCGTTTCAAGTATCTAGAATATAAATACCATTGATTGAAATAGCTTCGCTATATACAACCCCATTAAGGGAAAAAGTACAACGTTTGTCTTTAATTACAAAATAAAAACCTTCTGTGTCTAACACAGATACTGATATTATATTTCTAGACAACGTTGGTACAAAATAACAATTATTAAGAAACAACTGCAACCCCGAAGCTAAGTTAAGTACATAAGTTCCTACTGAGACGACGGCTACTTTAGACCCGTTACCCATTCGGAGATCAACATCACCCTTGTTTAGCTTTCTTATGCTTTTTAGACCCTGCAAATGATTGCACAAGTGAGAACCACAACCAGTATCTAATACCCAAGTTGTATTTGAAGCATAATTTATGTCTATCGTAAAAGATTCGGTTGAGAAATTATTAACTAGGTGGCCATATTAGGACTTGTTTGTTTATTTATGCATTCATTTAATTAATATGGCCATGAACATTCTGGTCTTATACCAAAAATGACATGCAAGTGAAAATTTTTGTTCTAAAATTTATTTAAGACGATTTTACAATTTAATCGGTAAAACGGCAATTTTTACGATTTAATTCTAAACCAAACCATAAAAATTGAAATAACTTAAAATAAATTTTTTTACATTTTGGAACAATTTCCAGGAGCTAAAAATTCAAAAATTTCGAGCCCAAAAATTAAATCATTATTTATTTGCAAAATAACCATTATTTACCAATTTTTATCAAATAAAAATCAATAAACTATCTAAATTAATCACATTAACTTACAGTAACTACTTATCTCATAAATAGAACATGCATGTGGTTATTTCTAAATAAATATGCATAAAATTAACATGCAACCCAATTTAATTAACTCTTAATTAATTTTAATGCATTTTTATTCAATTTTATGCCATTTTAAGTTATTAAAAATGGAAAAAATATAACAAAAATCAAATTTTTGTCCCATATCATCCTAAGACCAGATTATTTACATGCAAGACCATATTATGTGATAAAACTAATTTTAGAAACATAATAACAATTTTATTAATTTTTCTCATAAATTACTAAAATCGTCTTAAGACAACATGCATGTATATAACAATGCTCTGATACCACTTGTTAGTTATTTAGACCAAATTAATACTCATCTTATGATACCAAATTACAAATTAATTTTAGGTGGTCAAAATCTGCATGCATGCAAAGCAAAATATAAAAGAGATGGTATTAAACCATCTTAAGACAAAAATTCCTTACATTGTTACAAGGCAAAATGGGCACAACTCAAGGACCCCTTCCTTGATGTTGTTCTTGTGCTAATGCAATAAGGATGATCCTCCAACACCTTAATTACCAAAGTAGGTAATCTCCTAAGGTGGCACCCAAGATAAACCCAAAATACTACTAAAATACTAACTAGGTAAATGTAGTAGTAACCTTGTTTATTTGTATATTTGATGTACTAATTAATATTATTACCTTGATAATATTATTAGTTTACTTTTATATGTGTTTATTGTAAAAGGATGAACAAAATAAGAAGAAAAATATGGTCTATTGATGGTGTATATGAACCATCCACAACAAGCACAGAAAGACCAATTTTTCTTCAAATTTCCAACCTTAGAAATGATGGAAGGACTTAGGTATATATAGGCATGCAAATGTATACAATTCACATAAAAATGCTAGTGGAAAATGCCTACCTTTTCCACTCGCAATGAGTGCATTAGTAGTGTATAAAAATCTGTCAAAATGGTCCCCTCCGGGTCCATTTCGATTTTTGACATTTGCCCCACAAATGCTTATAAGTCTTATATTTAGTTATCTGACATAATTAAATATTAATTTGATTATTTAACACTTAAATAATATAAATTAACTACAAATGACTACTTAACTATTAAGTAATCATAAGACCATTTTATCAACATACAATGTGTCAATATTATCCCAATTAGCTAATTTTACAACCTCTTGTAAAATATAAATAGCTAATTAATTCCACCTCAAAACATATACACATATCGCGTAAAATTAATTAATTAACAATTAATTAAAATAAATTCTAAATTATTAATTTATTACTTAAATATCACATAATTAAATAATAAATTTTCTCTGCCCGAGTTCGTAACCCGTCATCAAATAATACTTTTACGTGACTAATTAAAAGTCAAATAATACAAGGAATTAATTATATTGTATCTTATACAAACAATTAATTCATTCTATTTGGGCGTCATCCTATAGGTGTGACATAAAGGGATCAGCTAATCACCACCGTTACACGACAGTAATGTCAAACTCTAGTCAGCCAATCATTACCGATTAACGATGACCAGCTGACAAATAAAAAGATAAATCCCTGATATTCCTTTTACGAGATTTAATATGTAAACGCACTTATTGTGGAGGACACTACTCCAACAGCAATTGGCCTAAATTGCATAACTGTGGTGGGGTGAGGCACTTCAGGAATTAAGGTAATATTAGTGGCATTCAATTGCTTCAGGAGTTTGCCATTCCTGAAAAATTTCTGGACTGCAGCACATAAATCCTTGCGCACAGTGTCCTAGCTAGCTTAAAAGAACTGACTGGAATAACCATCAGGCCCAGGGGCTTTATCATTTGGAATGCTAAACAAAGTATTTTTTATCTCATCATCAGTGGTGCGAAGAGGAGCTGAATATGACACTCCTCACATTTGTTGCCATGTTGCATCACCCTGGAGCTAACTGCAGTTATTGTGGTATTTTGGCCAAGAAGCTGTGTATAGAACTGAATGAAGCTATCCTGAATACCTCGCTTGTCATCATGTTGCTGACCCTGATGATCTTCTATTTGAAAGATCTGATTATGTCTTCTTCTAGTCTTCAGAATTCCATGGAAGAATGAAGTATTGGCATCCCCTTCTGCAGCCCATTTTATTTTAGCTTTTTACTGCAAAAAGTTGAGTTGGGCTTCAGCCAACTGTTGATATACTGCTCAAGCCTCACATTCTTGCTGAATAAGATCTGCATCAAGAGGATTCAACCCCAGAGATTGTTGAATCTTAGTGAGCTTAGTAAGAGCAATCTCTGCATTCATCTCTATGTCTGAGAATTGAGCTTTGTTCAGGGATTTCAGACAAGGCTTCAGAGCCTTCAATTTGGTAACCAGTTCAAATCTTTTAGTGCCCCTCTGATCACAATGCCATCCATTTTGCACAATATCCTTGAAATTAGGGGATTGACTCCACATATTAAAATACTTAAAAGGTCTATTCCTTTTATCATCCAGTATAACCGGTTGCACCAAGCAAGGTGTATGATCAAAACTTCCTTCAGGCAAAAAGTGAGCAATTAATTGAGGATAGTCATTAAGCCACTCTTGGTTCACCAGGAATCTGTCTAATATGCTATAGACTCTATCAGCAGGGCACTGTTTATTATTCCAAGTATATATGGCCCCCCATGGCTGGGTTATCAATCACCTCACAGTGATGCAGACACTGTTTAAATGGCTCAGCATCATTTCGAGAAAATGAACCCCCCCACTCTTTCAGATTCAATCAAGACACAATTAAACTCCCCTCCAATTGCCCAAGGTCGTTGGACACTAGCTGCCAGTCTACTCAGATTACTCCAAAGGGACTCCCTTTCTGTACTACCATTGAAAGCATAGACCATTGTAGCATAAAAACTACTATTTGTTGACTTGTTGATGATTTGCATATGTATAAACTGAGCGTCATATTCTATAAAATGTATGTCACACAAATTAGCTTGCCATAGAATCCATATCATCCCCCCTTGATGATAGGCAGAATTAGTATATATGCTCCAACTATTGAAGAGATTCATGACTTTATTCAATTGTGAGGTTTGATCTTGGTCTCAAGTAAAGCAAAAAAAACCTATATTATTATTTAACAGTAATCTATTAATCACCTATTGTTTATTCCTCCTATTCATACCTTGAACATTCCAGAACCCAAGCTTAATCATTGATCAAAAGTGGGGTTGTGGTGACTAGCTGATCCTACTGTCCTCCTTGGTGAACCAGTAAGAACTGCAGCTTATGTCCCTCCATCTTTAGTTGGTGTTTGCTGATTGCCCTGGATGAACTCATTGACTTGTATCAGCACTGGTTCCTCCTCCTCCCTAGTTATGTGGACATGAGGAGTGATTATTGGATTATCTGGGATAACTGACTTAGCTATCACCTTAGGTTTCTCCACTTTCCTCCACACTTGCTGCACTGGTTTAGTTGGCTGTCCCTTTTTCACAGCTGGCTTTGTGGTCCCCGTGCAATTGGCTTGTTCATGGCCCAGCTTCTTACAACCTTTGTATAAAGCAGGTTTCCAATCATATTCAATTTCAATCTCTACCAGTTGCTGTTTCTCACCTAGAAATTTAAGAACATTAGGGAATTTTTTATCAACTTGAAGCTCCACCAGGACCCTGGCATATACCAGTCTGGTCTTAAGATTAGTGGCTGCATCATTCTGAATGTATTTGCCTATTAGTCCTGTTAATTTTGGCAAACTGTCCCCAAAACTTCAAGTTGGCTAATCCTAGCAGCACATCAACACCAACAATCCAAAGTTCCCCAAAGGAACATCCAAGGCACAAAAATCCCATCCTCCTCCACATTATATAACAATATAAAAAGAGAAAGAACGGAAAAAGGATAAAGAGATAAGAACGTCTATACCAAGCGGTGTATGCCACTTTGTTAGCCAAACACATATATACAATGCAATATTTTTTTTTGAATTCTGAAGGTTTTTCTATTTTTTTTTGAAATTTTATCAAATTTACAAATTTATTTACAAATATATACAAAATAGATATTTCCCTCCCCACACTTAAGATTTACATCGTCCTCAATGGAACGAAATGTAGGGAGGAAATAGGAAAATTGAAAGACAAATTTTTGTATTTTCTATTTTTGAAATGAAAACCTGTTTTTGTATTTTTTTTTGTGAATTTTTTTTGAAATTGAACAACTTGTTTTTTTTTTTTGGGCCTCCTACCCACACTTGTTATATACAATATCCGGTGACGGAGGAAGTGTGGGTAGGAGGCAAATATGAAATAAAAGAACGTATTTTTGCGGTTTTTTTTTTATTTTTTTGAAAATGAAAGGCATGTTTTTTGTATTTTTAAATTTATAGGATCTCCTCCTCCACACTTATTTATATACATAGTGTATGGAGGAGATTCGGAAATTAAAATGCGTGTTTTTGTGAAGTTTTCAAAATTTCAATTTTTTGTATTTTTAATTGGGGATGCAATGCATGATTTAACCAAATGCATAAATTGAAATACGATGCAAGCTAGTCTATATGAATGCAATCCTATATGTGACAATTTTTACATAATTGAAATCTAGTGCAAGTCTAAATGAATGAAACTAAATGATTAGTTGTTCTACATATTATACAACTAACTAAATGCGTACAAAAAGGGAAATATAAATGAGAAATTTGGATTTAAGGGGATCATACATGGCATTTTGATTGAGAGGGAGAGAAGAGGGCCTTCATTACTAGGCCTCCTCAATTTCGGTGTCATCACCGTCATCATTATTGTCATCTTCATCATTCTCGGTCCTAAACTTGGATTCACGGATGAAATCATCTGTGTTCATGGGCATGTCCGAGCCAAATATCCCCGCCTTCGTGGTCATATCAATGAACATCTCCTTGCCCCCTCCCGAGCCACTAGCATCACCTCCCTCGCCAAAAATGGAAGGGGCGCCCCGAAACCATCGAGTGTCGTGCCCCTCCCCATGAGTGGAAGGCGGGGTGGAGAAGACGGGGGCACTACAGTAGTCGGGGCGCATATTGATGTCGCCGTAGAGATATGTCCTGTCTGTCGGATGCCCACCATCCGGAGCTAGATAGTAGGAGGGGTGAAGGCCGGAAGGGTGCTTGTAGTGGCGTCTCATATAGTCATCATAGACTGGAAATTGACCCACCGATTGGTCAAAATATATACGGTCCATGAGTTGTTGTAGACCGAGCCGCTCACTAGCGGCCGTTGCCATTCCCAACTTCATCTCCTCCATGAAAGTGATTAAGTCGGCGTGGAGCGGGAGTTGTTGTTGCAGTTGTTGACTAGAGGACCCTTCTCCATGTTGGAAGGGACCGGGAAAAAAAGGGGAAGTAGGCATTGCGTACCGCAAAATGGGTTGTGCGGTCACCGGGCGCTCACGCGCATAGACAAGATTGGGATTTTGTTGTTGGGCGGTGGCGGTGTCTTCATCCGCCTCAATTTCAAGTAAGTAGTATGGTGAATTTGGCACCACTTTCATTCTCTCGGGATTGGGGAGTGAAATTGAATTTTTATCCACCCCATTTACTCAGATTTGCCAATAGTTTTGCTTTTCACGGGGGTTCTTCTTGATCCAATTAAGGGTATATTGGATGTAGTCTTTGGTTAGCATTGTTTCCCCCATTATAAACCGCATCCCATTCAAGTTTAACTTCTGGATGAAGCGCTTGGCAAGGTAGGTGATGAGTCAACCCACCACAATTGAGGTTGATTGGCCCGGAGAATTACTTAAGCGATGAAGATGTAGGGTCATGTGTGTAGATACCTCATTTCTGCACCTCCCGCAAGCTACCCGGTGGTGATTGAGCCGCATGTTTGGTACACGGAACGATTTATGACAGTTCGTAAGTTTATCATCAAGTGATAGCTCAAATACTTATGTCTACCCCTTGGTCGTCATCTACGCGCCGATATGGTCGTTTTGACAGTAATTAGAGTTCATTTGGAGTCCGGGTCAAAAACCGCTTCATTTTCTAATAAACCGTTTTAAATGCCGAGTCGGAATGTCCTAAAATATTCCGGATATTTTTTTTCCATAAATTAATTTTATATATTTTGTCAAAATATATCCCAAAATTTTTATTTTAGGGAATAAGGAAGTTGAGATCCACCGCAATTCCATAAAGGAAACGTAGAAATCTTTCTTCCGCAGGAGAAAACCTCTGGGAAAGGACGCAGCAGCTGCTGCGCCTCTTCCAAGAGTCGCAGCAGCTGCGGCGCCTCTTCCCCAGCTCTTTTCTGCGTATTTTCATATTTTTCCGTGATTTCTTTCCAAAGTTCGAGTCATTCCATAACTCTCCATATTTTTTAGTATAACTAGAGGCCTTCGCCTCACATATTTTTCACGCAAGTGTCCGCCCTTCTCTTGTCCCTTTGCATTCTAAGACCGTGCTCTAAGCTTTTGACGTCTACGTGCTTGATAAATCGACCACGTAAGCTCAGATCATTTTGAGTACCAGCCACGTTGCATGACCGACCAATTTGACCAACTACACATCAATTAATCAATCAATTTAATCTAAATCCTCTTACGAGGGCACTTTCGTCATACATTCGAGTTGAGCAATCACTAAAACGTTAACTTAGTTAATCTCGTTTCGTCAAACATGTAAGTCTGAGGGTGTAAATCCCATCTTTTATTATTGTATTTTATTTTTGTACCAATTAATGTAAGATTTACGTCAAAAGTATGCTTAAAACCGATTTCTAAAACCTTTTTATCAAACTGTTTTTACGTATTAACAGTAGGCAAACTTCGAGAAGAAATGCAGTAACTGCAGCGCCTCTTCCAGAGGCTGCCGCAGTTCCTGCCTTTCTTGTTCTTCCTCGCTTCTCTGTAAATTCGTTCCTTTTCATTTATTTTCTTGTTTTCTTCTCTTTCATTCGTACATAATAACTTAATACATATTCTTAATAAATATCACGCTTTAATTCCGACTTAAATCCCTTATAATTGCTATTTGCGGGTTTTCGTCATTAAATCAAACCCGGATTTTTAGAGACTCGATTCGTTAATATCAAGTTTCTGGAGTTCGTCTTTGTACATATTTTTACCATTTATTTCCAGTTTGTCTAATTCTTTTCCGTTTTCGTAAATAAACCTAATTAATTTGTAACTAGTTTATGACCCGTCTATAATTAGTTCTAATTCGTTTTATTTCGCGTTTATCGCTTCTATGACGTTTTCATATGTTAATAATACGCTAAATCACTTTCACTTGAGTCAAATATCAATAATCAACCATTAAATACACCAACGAACATTAACAACACGCAGTTCTGACTTCACAGCCAGAACTCTCCTCTAGAACAGACGCAGTGACCACTGCGCCTCTTCCAAAGGACCCAGCATTGCTGCGCCTGTTTCGGGTTGAATTCTGTCTCTGAACTTCCGTTCTTGCTTTGACCTTAATCCTTAATTAAGTATTAATCGACTATTAGCCATAATATCACCCTTAATCTATCCATATTTTCTAACTTAGTTTATTTTCCCTTATTTTTCTCAAATTGTCCGTCTTAAACATATTTTTAACGTAAATCAATTAAATCATTGTAATTTAGTGTAATTTTAATTATCGTTATTTTATTTATTGTATATTATTTTGTATGATTATTTACTCGTTCTCACATGTAATCAATCTAAATCCGATTCGACGTTAGTGAGTGCTAAATTACATGTTAACCGACATAGTTTAATTCACATGTTAGGATCAAAACGTGGATGTTGCATTGCATGCATATAATCGACAGCATATCGAGTACAAATGATTTCCCTAATCATTAGTAGAGGCCACTATCGATGCGGGCGGGATTAGGTGTTCGATTAAAAGAGCTTCCTAATACGTACCCTCACCCCTTACTCCAGATCTCTATGAACATCCGTGTTCATTGGCATCCACGAGAGTTATTCTAGACATGGAATGCTAAGGGTAACGAGTTCTCAGTGTTCATGTCATTACTTTGTGTCGTGACATGGCACGAGGTATTCAAACGGTTCCAATTTCCCATAAAAACTGGTGGCGACTCCACAAATGCAAACGCTTCTTTCCCAAGCGCCCCCGTGTCCACAGTTTGGTGACTCCGCTGGGGAGTAATACACTTACGTGTTGCCAAGGGTGAAACTTGAACAAGGTTAGGGAATAGTTTATATGAGACAGTTGTCGGTTTTCATTAATCGACCTTCGTAGGTCGTTTTATCCGGCCTTCCTAGGTCCAACCCAACCCATTCGACCAATCGTCCCGTCTGGACGGTCCAAATTCTTATCTGGGCCTATGGATAGATAGCGATTGACGTCAACCATACCGTGATGCTTACTCATGATTGTATCAAGAGCTTTCACTACTCGAGGAAATGGACTAGGAACCGACCTTACTCATGTTTGGCACGGACCTCTCCACAGACCAGGGTTTAATTGCTTGGTATGGCAACCCACCTTTTAAGCCAAAACCCTTCTAAATGCACTCAGCATACCGTTATAATGCGTGTATGAATGCTTATATGTGATCACCATTTTGTAAACAAAACCATGACGAATTTTGTAAAATAAAAATCCTTTTCCAAAATGTAAATACTTTCAAAAAGGCGTAAATAGTGCAAAATGAGTCAAAACCCTGTCCAAATGTCCAGTCAAAATTCGGGCCTCAAAACCCATTTCAAAATCTCACCTCCAGTCAGCACTCCTACAACCACACTACAGTTGTCTAGGACGATTGCCCTTTTTTTTAATTCCAGGGTTTCTCTGAATTTGAAAGTTTTCACTTAGTAGGTTTCCATACTAAGGCTCAAGCCAATTAAGTCCGTAGCGTCTACCGATTTCGCCATATCCCCATTATATTTTATAAAATTAGGACCCAATGGGATGTCCCCCCCTTCCGTACCTCTCGCATTTTTTAGATTTTATACAGATTAATATACCGAAAAGTTCTTTCCTCTTTTTTTCTATTTAATTTCTATTGGAAAGACTATAAATTTGAAACTTGCTTTGGTCTAATCCGAAATGATTCTATCATTTCTGTAGGTACAATTCAATATAGATGAATAGAGAGCATATATACGCTTCTTTCCTTTATGCAGTTTTTAATACTCAAAGGATCGATTCTTTGTTTTTCGTATTCGTCTCTGAATGAAAATAGAATATTATTTTTTATATTATTATAATCTATAATCTGGATTTCATTTTTCTTGATTTATTTCTATTTTTGTTTTAGGTTTTCTTGGGGCAGACCCCTAAAATAACATAACTAAAAAAATATCTATTCATTATAACTATAATGAAAATTTTCATAATGCATTTTTTTCAATTACTAGCCCTCATTTCTCATTATAATCTAATTTATATATTAGTTAGCAGATATAATAATGATTTCAATTTAAATAGAATTATATAATAGAATAAAATTGTTCTAGATGAAAAATCAAAAATCTATAGAAATATAAATAAACTCGATTTTATATTTCCTTTTTTTTATTTATATAATTTATATCATAAAAGAATAAAAATGAATAAGCTTAAACTAAGATATAGTTTTTATGTATGTCAAATTTCTATGAGCCCGCTTAGCTCAGAGGTTAGAGCATCGCATTTGTAATGCGATGGTCATCGGTTCGATTCCGATAGCCGGCTTTTTCTTATTTTTTTTTATCTTTATCAAAGAACAAATAATAATGGTGCCCTTTCGTCAAAAGGTTATTGATCTGTTATGTGGTTATGGTAGAAATTCCCAATTATAAAGAAAAGGAAAGGCAAGGGGTTGAGCCTTGGCATAACAAATAATGAAAACGACTCTTTTATTTACTTATACTTACATAGATTAATACAAAATATAGAATATATAAATGGATTTGTATATCATATATATAATACATCTTATCTTATTATTCATTGTAATATAATACTTCAGGAGATTTCTTTTCATTTATCATTTAGTTTTAATTTAGGTTTTTTTGTAAAATGAAATATATAAAATTAATTTAATAATAAATAAATAAATAAAGGAGTCTTTATGTCGCGTTACCGAGGACCTCGTTTCAAAAAAATACGACGTTTAGGGGCTTTGCCTGGACTAACAAATAAAAGGCCTAGAACCGGAAGTGATCTTAGAGCCCAATCACGTTCTGGGAAAAAATCTCAATATCGTATTCGTCTAGAAGAAAAACAAAAATTGCGTTTTCATTATGGTATTACAGAACGACAATTACTTAAATACGTTCGTATCGCAAGAAAAGCCAAAGGGTCAACAGGGCAGGATTTACTACAATTACTTGAAATGCGTTTGGATAACATCCTTTTTCGATTGGGCATGGCTCCGACTATTCCTGGAGCCCGCCAATTAGTTAATCATCGACATATTTTAGTTAATGGCCATATAGTCGATATACCGAGTTATCGTTGCAAACCCCTAGATATTATTACGGCAAAGGATGAACAAAAATCCAGAGCTCTAATTCAAAATTTTATTGATTCATCCCCCCCTGAGGAAGTGCCCAAACATTTGACTCTTGACCCATTTCCGTATAAAGGATTAATCAATCAAATAATAGATAGTAAGTGGGTAGGTTTGAAAATAAATGAATTTCTTGTGGTAGAATATTATTCTCGTCAGACTTAGCCTTAACTAAAAAACAAAGCGAAAGGGTTCGAACAACCCGGCCCCTTTCAAATTGACTTAAGGATTAAAGTCGGGGGTTTGATAGGAATTTTATCCCACTCATAATATTCTTTCCGATCTCGAATCTAACTGTTATGTTCTAATAATGGTATTTAATTTATTGTTGTTTGATATCTTACAGTTAGGAATGTTGGTAAATTAGGTTTTTCAAGTACGGAAAGAGAGGGATTCGAACCCTCGGTAAACAAAAGCCTACATAGCAGTTCCAATGCTACGCCTTGAACCACTCGGCCATCTTTCCTATTATTTTATTATGACTCAAAAACCGAAAAAATAGCGAGACATTAAAATTAAAGATTAATACTATATTCGATATTCGATTTTTACTTGGATAGGTATGATCAACCAGAGAATTCTATATATTCTATAACTAAATTAAAGACTTCTGTCATTTTCAAACTTCACTTAACACAGTGGCACACTCCCACTTCACAAGTTGAGTCTTTCTTTGAGTAAGTGTGCTAGAATGGTCGATCGTGTTTGATTCGTCGTCAATCTCTTATCCAGTTTCCAAGATGCCTGGAACTAGTACCACAAGTCAGAGTGGTCAACCCCAAAATGGCAATGATCAAATCCTAGCTGCGCTCGTCCGTCTCCAAACAAACCAAGACCAAACTTATGAGCGCCTCAACGCCATCGAAGGCTGAATCGTTGTTGTGGAAACTAGACTCCCTCCTGCCGAAAGTGATGTTCCCGGCGAGTTCGTGCATGATAACCTTCCACCCTTTATTGGGAAACCAGAAACCAACCCTTCAATAGGTCTTAGTGAAGCTGAAAAGCGACTCCAATACTTGGAGGAGCAACTAATGTACCTTAAGGGAGATGACATCTACAGGGAGAATAATCGCAAGTATGAGGCCGTAATTGCTCAATTGCCAACCAACTTCAACATGACTGACATTCCAAAGTTCAAGGGATATGAGAACCCTTTAAACCACATTCATGCTTTCAAAGACTACATGTCTATCAAAGGCATCAAACCTGAGCTGTTCTTAAGGATCTTTCCTTCATCTCTCGACACCATTCCTAAGAAATGGTTCTACTCTTTGGAGCACAAGAAGATTGCCACTTGGGATGATGCTGCAATTGAGTTCACTAAACAATACGCGGATAATGCTGAAATCCATGTCAATATGCGTACTTTAGAGGTTCTTACCCAAAATGAAAAAGAAGGCTTCACCGACTTCCTAAGTAGGTGGAGGAAGACTAGCACACAACTTGTTGAACGTCCAGATGAAGCTACCCTTGTGGAAAAGTTCGTGGATAACTTGAAACCCATTTATGCAAACCACTTGAGGTACCAAAACATTAAGAACTTCAAAGATCTGACTGTGCTAGGGACGAGAATTGAAGATGACATCCGTAAAGGACTCTTGTCCAAAACGGTAGGTCGTGGATATCAAGGTTCAATGAGTCGTTCTTATGGCTCTATTAGTAAGACTGATGAGGTTAACCTTGTCGAATCGTCAAAGAAGAATAAGCTACAAAGGAAGTTCACAAACATTGGCGATACATACTCCAATGCTCTGAAAAGGTTGATGAAACAGGGTAAGCTCCAACCCATAGGACCTACACCTGACCCAGAAAAGAAGTCCAAGTTCTGGGATGAGAATGCATACTGCGAATATCATAGAGGAAAAGGACACGACACAGAGAAATGCTTCAAGCTAAAACATGTCCTTCAGGATATGATCAAAGATGGTTGTTTACCCATACCTCCTAGAGGTAAGCCTAACAATACTCAGAATCCTCTTGGAGATCTGATGATTACAGATGAAGAATCCACCTTGGATTGTTCACACCTCATTTCTCCAATCGAAGATGAGATTCATGCATTAGAAGATGAGGGGAGTTATTCCACCATTTCTCCTACCATTGCCGATTTTATTGCATGGGCAAAGAGTGTGAGTAGGCAAGTTTCAGAACTGGAAGATGTAGTAGCATCCCTCCGCAATCCAAGCACCATACCCAAGGAGAGCGTGCCACTAAACCTGTCTCAAAATTCTACAATGCAAGAGGTAGTCGCCGTGGTTGACAGTCTAGTCGACCAAATAATCAGTTTGGAAGCAGAGATCATCAGATTGAGAGAGCTCACTATCGTCAATGGAATATGTGCCGATGACGATGAAGATGAATACCTCACCGAACACTATCTAGTCAAGGCTAGTGAGGATATAGTGAAAGCTAGTAAAGATCAAGATATAGACCACCTTACTCGTTCAGGATGTCCATATCAAAATGTTTCTCAGAACGGTCCTATAGAAAATGGTCCAGTTACTAACACCAATGTCATCACACCAAATGATGGCGAAGATACATCTACTGACCACTTGCTAAAACAACTGCATAAGACAAAGACTGATCTTTTAGTCTGGCAACTAGTTGCAAGTTCATTTCCTCATCGCCAAGCTTTACTGGAAGCCTTGACTAAATTGAACGTGGCACACAATTCTACTCCTGACGACGTAGTCAACTTGGTCTTCCAAGATTCAGCTAAGCTAAGTAACCCAGTTACTTTCTCAGATGAGGATCTGCCTCCTTTCGGCGCCGCTCACAACCTACCTCTGTACATTACCATCATATCCTTAAAGAATAACGTGCCAATGACTTTGGTAGATGATGGCTCTGCAGTCAATGTCATACCACTAATGACAGAATACAAATTGGGCTGAAAGAATCAGATTAGACTCCTACTAACCAAGGTGTTCGAGCATACGATGGAACACGACGTAAAGTGGTAGGACTAGTCAACCTCACTATAGCCACGGGGCCCAATTGAGCGAAAGGTTAACTTTCAAATAGTGGATATCGAAGCATCATTCAATATACTTCTGGGAAGGCCTTGGATTCACGGATCCAGTATACGAGCTTGGAGGCTTCATAGCATAAACCTTGTAGAGAGCGAACTGACACCTCTATACTTCGATCCATACTCCAATTTAGTGGTCAACCACATACTCAAGTCTCAGGGATACTTCCCGGGAAAGCCACTGAATCCTGCAAAGAAAAATACCTTCGCACCTTACAAAGAGGGAAACTCTCAAAGGATACCATTGGGATTGGGATACAAACCCATGAAAGAAGAAGCTTTAGAGATGCTCACTCAGTTTCAAAACCGTAAAAACAAAGGAATCCAAATGCGACCCTATCTCCCTACCCTAAACGGATATTTCGTTAGAGAAGGGAATCAGCAGTACTTTCACGGGTTTCCCGAACCTTAGCATTATAAAGGAATGCAACTAAAGGGAATCGAGGTCTTCCACGATTGCTACTTCATTCCTTCAAAAACGATTCCTACCGTCAAGACTCGTCAAGCACCTTGCTTAGACGAACAGGCTGTTAGCCTTCTATTTAGGGAGGACCGATTCGTCAGAGCGGCACAGGATGGGATCATTACCCTAATACTTCAGGATGACCATTTCAACCCCGCAACATTAATCACCGAAACCAGTTCGAATCAGCAGAAAGGATGGAGAAAGTCGATCAAGTGGACGAACAACCAAAGAAAGCTCTTCAAAGTCACCATTAGAGAAGGATAGATGTTCAAAGGACAACCTGAAGACAACGAATTCGAGTCAGAGTCCGAGTCGGAGTCGGAATCAGAGTCTAAGTCTAAAGAAGTCCCAGGAGAGTCTCCTCCTGTCGTCACTCTCAATCCCCTTTTTCTCCTAGCATAGCATCGAGTAGTAACAGTAGCTCGGGAAATGCCCCAGCAGCTGTCCCTTTACCGCCACTGACTACTGAACATATGGCTTCTTTTTTTCAACTCTTTTCAAAATTTAATAGGAATAAATCATATTCTGCTTACTCTTTGTGTTATTCTGAATGCAATTCTATTTACGATGATAATGAGGATGATCCTGACCCAGACTCAATCGAATTACTCCCTACATAGCTAAAGAAATATTACAAGAAGGGGGAAGGGGCACTAGTTATAGAGAACACCAAACCCATCAACGTAGGAACCGAACTAGAACCCCAAGAACTTAGGATAAGGATGACCTTAAACCCAACTGAAAGGGCCAATTTCATAGACCTCCTATACGAGTTCAAGGACGTTTTCGCTTGGTCCTACAAAGACATGCTAGGAATCGACAGGGGTATTGCAGAACACAGAATTGCAATCAAGCCAGGTTTCAAACCTGTAAAGCAGAAGCTTCGCCGAATGAGGACCGAATGGGCTCTTAAAATCAAAGAAGAAGTCAATAAACAATTCAAAGCCGGGTTCATCAAAGTTTCCGAGTATTCAGACTGGGTGGCAAACATAGTAACCGTACCCAAAAAGGATGGGCGAATCCGAGTTTGTGTTGATTTCAGAGACTTAAACAAAGCAAGTCCCAAGGACGACTTCCCTCTACCGCACATCGACATATTAGTTGATAATACAGCAGATCATGCGTTGTTATCCTTCATGGACGGGTATGCAGGGTATAATCAGATCAAAATGGCCATAGAAGACATGCATAAGACAACCTTCGTCACTCAATGGGGCACCTATTGCTATATTGTTATGCCATTCGGGCTAATCAATGCGGGAGCTACATATCAACGAACTGCGACCACATTGCTACATGACATGATGCATAAAGAAGTAGAAGTATACGTCGATGATATGATCGTCAAGTCCAAAGATAGGAAGGGGCACATTGACAGCCTTCGCAAATTCTTCCTAAGATTGTGCAAATACAACATGAGACTCAATCCTCAAAAGTGTGCGTTCGGGGTAACATCAGGCAAATTTATGGGATACGTCGTCAGTCAAACAGGAATAGAAATTGATCTATCCAAGATCAAGGCTTTAATCGAAATACCACAACCCCAAACAGAGAAGGAGGTTAGAGGATTTCTAGGCGAGGTGCAATATATAAGTCGATTTATATCAAAGCTTACTATGATCTGCGAACCCATTTTCAAAAAGCTCAAGAAAACAAATTATACCATATGGGACGATGACTGCCAAAAGGCGTTTGATAGAATTAAGGAGATACTAGCCAAGCCACCATTGCTCATGCGTCCTCGACAAGATCAACCTCTTGGTTTATATCTCACAGTAATTGAAACAGCCATGGGGGCTATGCTCGCACAAACTGTTGGGAAAGAAGAAAGAGATATCTACTACCTTAGTAAGAAGTTCTTGGAGTATGAGTGCAAGTAGACACCTCTCGAAAAGACATGACTCGCTCTTGTGTGGGCAACAATGAAGCTACGCCATTACATGCTTAGCTACTCTGTCAAGGTGTATTCCAAAATAGATCCCGTCAAGTACCTCTTTGAGAAACCCGTCCTCAATGGTCGATTGGCAAGATGGACCTTAATGCTCTCAGAGTTCGACCTCAAATATGTACCCCTGAAGGCTATAAAGGGGCGCGCCGTTGCCAAATTCTTCGCAGATAATCCTATCAACGACACCCAAGCAATAGACATGTGGTCATTTCCAGACAAGGATATACTACAAACTAGTGTAGACTCCTGGGACCTTTATTTCGATGGAGCATCAAATTTAAGAGGATTTGGAATAGGAGTGTTGCTCATTTCTCCTGAAGGTGAGCATACACCACTTTCTGTCAAACTCGACTTCGAGGTGACAAATAATGCAGCAGAATATGAAGCTTGCCTTATTGGGCTACAAGAAGCAGTAAGTTTAGGCATCAAGAATCTTCGAGTTCACGGAGACTCATCCTTGATCATTAACCAAATTACTGGATCCTGGAAAATTCGAAGTGAAAGTCTAGCACCCTATCAGGCTTGGATAGATCAGGTTGCCCAATTCTTCGATCATGTCACTTATCTACACCTACCTCGAGAAGAAAATCAATTTGCAGACGCTCTTGTAAAACTTGCATCTTTGATTAATATGCCAGATAACATGGTAGAAATGCCTTTATGCATCGAACGGCGGTCAGAACCAGCCTATGTACACCAAATTACTAATGAGGAAGATAATCCAGGGGAACCTTGGTTTCAAGTCATTCTAAACTTCAAGCTCAATGGTACATATCCACCAGATATGGATAAGAGGGGACAATGTGCTATACGCCTACTAGCCTCTCAATACCTCCTCATGAAGGGAGAATTGTACAAAAGAACACCTCTTGGCGTAGTGTTGCGTTGCCTTGATCATTCACAGGCACAAAAAGTGATGGAAGAAGTTCATGATGGAGAATGTGGTCCTCACATGAGTGGACCAATGATGGCAAAGAAAATCACGCGTCTGGGATATTACTGGACCACGATGGAGTCGGATTGTATTAAATACGTCAAACATTGCCATAACTGCCAAATCTTTGGGAATGTGCAACGCGTACCTCCTTCACTACTTTACACTATGACATCTCCTTGGCCGTTTTCTGCTTGTGAAATTGACATCATCGGGAAAATCACTCCAGCCGGAACAGGAGGTCACTGTTTCATTTTGTTAGTTATCGACTATTTTACCAAATGGGTCGAAGCGGCATCTTACACTAGTCTCACCGCCAAAAACGTGGCAAAGTTAATACAAACCAATATCATCTGTCGATATGGTTGCCCGCATGAGATCATCAGTGACAATGGATCACACTTCCAGGCTGAGACTGCGCAATTGCTAGCCAAATACAAAATCAAGCACCACCATTCCTCGCCTTACAGACCTCAAACTAATGGCGCGGTAGAGGCAGCTAATAATAATGTCGTCACTATCCTCAAGAAATGATCGACAATTATCGCGATTGGCCCAGCAAGATACCATTCGCATTATGGGGTTATCGCACATCAGTTAGGATGCCCACTGGGGCTACTCCTTTCTACTTGACTTACGGCATGGAAGTTGTACAACCAGTTCAGCTAGAAATCCCGTCTTTTCGCATTCTGCTTGAAAGTCAAATTCCAGAAGATGATTGGAAGAGGGACAGATATGAAGAACTCATCCTCTTGGATGAACGAAGGTTACACGCATTGCATAATGTGCAAACATATCAGGCACGTATCAAACGAGCCTTCAATAAACGGGTTAAGCCCATGAACATCAAAGAAGGAGACTTGGTGCTCAAATCAGTCAGAGCTCTACTACCTGTCGATCCACGTGGTAAGTTTAAACCCAACTGGGCCGGACCTTTCTTATTCAAGTCCATACTCTTGGGGGGTGCGGTTAGGATTACAGACCTAGACGGGAATGAGTTTGCTAACCCAACTAACCTTGACCAACTGAAACGATATTATGCCTAGTATAGGACAAAAAACGAGCCTCACGTAATACCTACGTGCCGCTCATGTGACACGAAATAAAAATGGCCCCTGGCCCGCTGAAAGAAAGCTTATGTCACGTTGCTCTTGTATTTTGACATTTCGACATCCTCACATCATCAAAGAAATTGAGTTGTATTTTAGGAGTAAGTAAAGCTCATGCTTATTTTCTAGTTCACAACAATCTCTTGCTTAGAACGATTATTCTTTTACATTTATTCGAACTACGCACAAGGGTTTGATTTCATTTTTTAAATAAATACGTAGGCAGTCCTTCACAGGATACAACCCATTATTTTAAATATAAATAGAAGGACATTTGCATTTGCATTTGAAATTCGACAAAAATAATAATAGGAAAAACACAATAGTTTCTTAACTAATTAATCTTTTATTCATTTATTCCATAAATAATAAATAGTATGCCAAATAATATAAATGCTGAAATAAATACTAGGCTAGGATTCTAAAAACTCCGCCGTTTATTACAAATAATAATAATAATAATAAATAGTACTACGACTAAGGCTACTCTTCCATTGCCTTTGCCTTTGTCATTTCTATCATACTTCTTGTCTCGACCACGAGTCGGGCGCTCTTGTGCTATCTCCGACCTAATCACCAAAGGTCTCTCTCGCGGTCTAGTCTTACCATTTCGATCCACCACCATCTCTGCGGCAGGAGCGGTCTTCGGTTTCTTCGACGGATGAACGACTCAGAATCCGGCCTCTTCCT
The DNA here is from genome assembly GCF_048544455.1 of Silene latifolia. NCBI lineage: Eukaryota > Viridiplantae > Streptophyta > Magnoliopsida > Caryophyllales > Caryophyllaceae > Silene > Silene latifolia. Next base: position 185,325,027 of record NC_133537.1, on the reverse strand, counting down.
CCTCCTCCTCCTCAGTCAAGTATCTCTGGTTCTCCTTTGCTACTTCGCGAATCTTGTAGTCAATAGGCTCGTGCTTCCTTTATTTCTCACGCTCTTCGGAAGTAGCAGCCTTCCTCCATTGCAAGTACGAATTGGATACCCATAAGGAGCCAATAGGAGAGGGTATGAACCTCATGTTCCTCTGAGCCCACTTGAGTGCCCACTCTCGATGAGTCTCTGTAGTGTGTGCCAATGCAGTCTGAGGAACGGTGTCAAGCTTCAGAATCTTCTGCTTAAGGCCCACTTGCCTCATCAATCTCTCCGGGAAGATGCAAATCATGAATTCTAAGCCAGGGATGCAAACTGACCGAGTAGGGTCTAAAGATAAAACCCCAGTAACTGACCTGAGATGCCACCATGGCACAATCCACCGGATCAAGGGACCTCCTTCATTCTTCAGCTTATTTTCCCAATAGTTTCAAACCCGAGTGAAGTCCACCATGTAAAGCCTAGTTCTCATTGCAATGGATCAAGCATGGTATCCTGACACATTAACTGGGGGCTCGATCAACCGCAGACGCTCCATAAACCAAACCTGCAAAGAGAAACAGGAATTAATGCCCACATGGTCAACCGAAAAAAAAGAAAAAAAAAAGAAAAAAGAAAAAAAAAACGGTTGGCGCGGGTTCTTACCTGCAAAATGACGGGACTTCCCAAATAAGGACGCTCGCGGTTGGCTTTTCTGTTGTCCAACCCCAGAATGATCTCTCCTATGCAAAGACATGTTGGGCTCTTGCAGAGCTCCGTTTTGTTCCACTAAGCTCAAGAAACCAGGGTCCCCTCTCATCTCCTTGTCAACATGCCCTTGAAGGACATTGCAATGCAGTAAACAAAACCCGAACGCCCTGCGCTACATAAGAAATAGAAGGGTCTTCCCTGTTTATGAATCGGTCGATAAAGTCAAACATACGGACTCCTTTTGAGGTCACAAGACGGTCAACCTCAGCCTTGGTCAGTCCAAGCAAGTCTCTAAATTTACTCCTATACCCTTGGGAGCTAAAAGGTATAGCGAGTGCATTTTCTGGGTCTCATCCTCCAATAACAGCTATTTTCTCAGGGAAAGGACTAATATCGCCTCCAGGAAAGGCGAATACCTGGAAATTAGGGTCCCAATATTCAAGACAAACATCCAAGAAAGGTTTCACAATTTTCACCAATTTGAGACTCAAGATCAATCCCAAATTAAATGCACCCATGTCATGCTTCTCCACATTTGTGAACTCGTTCGTCCACTCCTTGAGACGGTTTTCAAAGGCATCCATAATTTTCAATTTTTTTATGAAGATAGAAGAGGTTTTATCAGATAGACGGAAGAAAGATGGAGAAATTATGCGAATAAAAACTTCTCTGACGTCTCTATTTATACTAAAAGTCGTTTCCTAATTTCCGTCGAGGTCTGACCAGCTGGGGAAATGGCGCAGCATCTGCTGCGCCTCTTTGAAGAGTCGCAGCTCTTGCTGCGCTTATTCCCCAGGCTGATTTCCGTGATTTTCAGCTTTGGATCTTTCCTAATTTATTTTGGCTATAATTTCCTATTCCTATAGGTTATTATTTTGGTAATTCCAACAAATTACCAAATTTTGTGTTTCCAAATTCTTTTCGGGTTCGCTTTTCGAGACGAAATCGACATTTTCGCTAAACGCGCACACTTACCCATTTCATTTTATTTTCTTTTTTAAGGGAATCATTTCACTCCTCATTTCACACTTGTACATTTCATTTTAAGTTTTTTTTAGGGGGTAGCCCTCCCTACCGTCCGGCCATTTTTGGTCAATTTTGGGCACTTTTTGTCATTTTCGTTCATTTCTGGGCAATTTTTCACATTTTCGGTCATTTTTGCTCATTCTTGGGCACTTTTTTTTTTTTTGCTTTTTTTTCCTTATTTTGCGCTAATTTAAGTCACGTGTATATTATATGTTCTACGTGTAAATTCTGTGTAAATTTCGGCAGCATGACGGCACAAACCGTCATCTACCAAACCTGTTTTCTAAGCTAACTTGCAGGAACAACAAACAACCAGCAGCAAAGGCACACATGCCATCATATATACAACGAAAATGCAATATGTACATCAAACTGGGGGCTTTCGCCCAAAACAGGTCCGAAGAGTACAAAACAGAGTCCAAAATGTACAAGTATATACAAGACAACAGCAAAAGAAAGGGAAAAGCAGCTACTCCTGGTTGCCACTCAGCTCGGCTACGGTCGCCTCGAGGGCAGCGATCTCAGCGTCCCTGACCTCCAACTCCCTCAACAGGCAAGCTGTCTCCTCCTAGGACTGCGCTAGCTCGCGTTGCAGGTCACGCTCCATATGCAAGTGATAAAGAAATGCCTCATTTCAATCATTTCATTTAATTATTTCAAAGCAAAGTGCAAGAAATTGCAATAAAATTCAAAATAAAGAGAATGAAAGGTTCATACCTGTCGACCGTGGCCACCCGCAAGCGCCTCGATGGCCGTGGCCCGCAACCGGTTGGCCATCCTCCACAGCGCCATATGTTGAGACAGCGCCACCTGCATTTTAATAAACGAAAGGTTTTCAATGAAGAACGAATGCATTCTTATGCAATAGAGACAAGCAAAAGACAGCCGAAGCTAGGGGCTTACCCTCCTCACGAATTCTTTATTTGACGATCATTCGTCAGATTGTCAAAACAACTCAAAAAGGGAAAGTAAAATACTTACCACGATCGGCCAGTACGCCAGCCTCTGGCGAACAAACAGAGAGTACTCCTCACCAGGAAGGAGAAAGGCGTCACCGCCAACGTCCGGCAAGTCAGCCTCTCTCTCAGCGTTCGAAGGCTCCCTAAGCATCGTTCGTGGAGGATAGACGGGAACTCTGAAAGTCTCACAAGAGCACTGACGAGTCAAACGCTCGCCCAGGTACCACACTGGTCCCATAGACGTTCTTAACAGCAACCGACTCAAGCTCCAGGGTCGAAGGACCTCAGCCACGAAGGCCGGAGCGTCAGGGTAGTCCACCCAGGGTCTAGGTACCCATTAAAACAAGCAAACGAAAGGTCATTCCTATTATCGGCTCTAAATGGGAAAGGGGGTCATTCCTATGATTGCTCCTAAATGAACATAACAATAAAGAAAAGTAATTGAAGATACTTACGTCGCTCAACTTCAGGGCATCCACGCCCCGTCGACAAACGTCGTAAGAAGAGCGCCGACTCTTCCTACGGCACACAACCGAGTCCCTCACGACAGGGTAAGCCCTCGGCTCAGGCTCCGTTCTCTTGGGCGTGAAGCCCGGAGAGTAGGAGTACACCGACGCCTGCAAAACAAAATAATCGATAATGATCTTTCATCATTCGATAGAAATGGAAACAAAAGAAGAAAGTAATGATCTTTCATAATAAGTAATAAAGGTTCATACCTCCAACAACAGTCTAGGACCGATAGTAGCAGGAGAAGTCCCCGTCTCCATCAGCTCAGGACGAACCATGGCCCTCATGTAGCGAGTGAGGACCGCAAAGCCAGGAGTGGCCCAATCCCACCGACCTAGGTCACTCAACTCAGAAAGGAACGGAAAAAGCTTCGTCGACAGCCTCTCCCCCTTGTCTCCGAGGTAAAGCGAAGACAGGAACCACCAGAGCCACAAACGAGCCCTCTACTCAGTAGTGCAAGCAGAAGGAGCCACCTTTCTCTCATCCATCATCACCGTCGCTGGGGTCCTACCCGCAAAGTAGTCCCTAACGTAAGTACTCGGCACCAACCCAGGGACGGTGGCAGCACCCGCTGCCAGGTTCCAGCCAATCAGCATCCTCGCCTCGGTCGAGTCTACTCTCATGGCCGTCAACGGCCACACCACAGCCTCCTCTCTAAACGGCAGACCAGAAATCATGCCGTAATCCTCCAGAGTGACCCCGACCTCCCCAAAAGGCATGTGAAAGGTCGAGGTCGAGGTCGTGTCCCAGTACCGATCGAGGAAAGCTCAAATCAGGCAAAGGTTAGCCCGAATCTTCCTCTCCTTGATCGCCTTCCACGCTCCCACCAAAGCTCCGAAGGCTCCCAGCTCGATGATGGCTTTCTCCTCCTCCGTCAGTCTCTTGTAAGCCTCCATCATCGTCGTGTAGCCCAAGAAAGACCTCATATTCCCGGCCTCATGTATCAATTCGACGCAAAGCTATCTTTAGCACAAGACTAACGCAAAATGAAACGGCAAGTGAATAAGGAAGGAGATGACAAGTTCAAGACTTACCAAAGTCCTCGCCGTCCTGTAACACATGTGGCTCTCTGCTGCCCAAATGAGATGTCTACCATCCCATTTCTCAGCCCACTCATGTGCCCCCGCTAGCTGGCGACCACCACGTCCTACGTTGGCCCGCCTCGGGACCTCCTCGACCTCTTCCTCAACAAACTCCACAACTACCTCCTCGATCACCTCCTCAAGAGTGAGAGAAGCATCAAAGTCAAAGTCTACGTCCATGGGAGCCCCCCCTGACGTAGAACGAACGTCACCTGCAAAATTAGAGTAAATTAGGCCACGTCAAATGACGACAAGCCTCGGTCAAGGTAGTTTCAAGCCTTTTAAGCCCCGAAAACGGCCTTTTCCCGCCATCTTTGGCCATTTCCTTCGAAACCCGACCACTCATGTGATAAATTGGGTCAAGTCAAGTTTAAGTTCAAGCCTTGTTACGGGTTTGAGTCGAAATTTCGGCACCATTTCGCTATAATAGCAATTATGCCCTAGAAAAGTGTCCTGAAAAAGCTGTCACAAATCAAAATCCGAAATGGTAGGAAGTTTACCCATTACACAAGGGTTCCAAAACCCAAATTTCATCAAAAATGGACAAATAAAAAACCGTCACAATTTCGCTCAAATGCTCAATACTTAACAAAATTCAAAAAGAATACATGGTTATGTTCCTAACATTGCCAATTATCCATTTCTAATGTCAATTTTGCAAGATAAATCCATTTGGGGAAAAGCCCCAAATTTTCGACATATTGGGTATGAAAACCCTAATTTTTTTCGATCAAATACAAGAATTAAAGCAAGGATAAGACACATACCTCAATTAGTCATAATTAATGGCACGATTTGATCAAATTTTGACGGATAATGGTTGGGATTTGAGAGAGTTTCAATAAGAAATGTGTTTTGTTTATTATGAATAAACACAGTTTTAGTCGAGTTTTTACTTAGACAGGGACGAGCTTGGGAAAGGACGCAGCACCTGCTGCGCCTCTTCCAAGAGTCGCAGCTCTTGCTGCACCTCTTCCCCAGCTTCCCTCCAGCTCAATTTTCAAAAGTTCGTTACAAGTTAGTTGTTTGTGGGCCCATCTTTGGTGCGCCTCTTCTCGAACACCATATATCATATATTTGGTCTATTGGAAATTCATTTTTGTCCGGACCCGGAACCATCGCAGTATTTTAAATTCAAGCAGACTGTGAACCGTCGTAGTATTTTATCTTCAAGCAGACTATGAACGTCGCAGTATTTTATCCTTTATCAGAACTTCGCTTGCAGCAACGAGCGGATTTCGCCTTTTACCCAACGAGAGTTCATGACAACCGATTGCACTTCTTGAGAGATGGAGTTTGTTCGGAAGCAGACATGAGTAGATTCCCAGAAATAATTCAATCCAGACAGAATCATCAGCATGTTCCCGACGCAAGCAGATTTCTCCAGCAGTTCCTACCGACATCTTGCTGTCCTCAATATTATTCATTCCTCCAAGAAAGAAGTCTCAGGTATGATTTCTTCTTATGGCTGGCGAGCCTCCTTACGTAGTCTAATAGACTTTAAACGACCCTCCCCGATAGTCGACAGACTCTCAAATGTTCCCGACGACAGGTCCTTGGCTCAAACCCCTTGAGCCGCCTCGCATCGCCATAGTGGTCAGGTCGTAATCTTCGATTGACCTGATGGCTATACTTTGACTTTCGCCTTGTCCAAGCCTCAGTCAAAATGGGGGCTCTGTATATACCTCATTTCTGCACCTCCCGCAAGCCACCCAGTGATGATTGGGCCGCATGTTTGGTACGCGGAACGATTTATGACAGTTCATAAGTTTATCGTCAAGTGATAGCTCAAATACTTGTGTCTACCCCTTGGTCATCATCTACGCGCAGATACGGTCGTTTTGACAATAATTAGAGTTCATTTGGAGTCTGGGTCAAAAACCGCTTCATTTTCTAATAAACCATTTTAAATGCTGAGTCGGAATGTCCTAGAATATTCCGGATATTTTTTTCCATAAATTAATTTTATATTTTTTTGACAAATTATATCCCGAAAATTTTATTTTAGGGAATAAGTAAGTTGAGATCCACCGCAATTCCATAAAGAAAACGCAGAAATCTTTCTTCCGCAGTAGGAAACCTCTGGGGAAAGAACGGAGCACCTTCTGCGCCTCTTCCAAGAGTCGCAGCAGCTGCTCCAGCTCTTTTCTGCGTATTTTCAGATTTTTCCGTGATTTCTTTCCAAAGTTCAACTCATTCCATAACTCTCCATATTTTTTAGTATAAATAGAGGCCTTCGCCTCACATATTTTTCACGCGAGTGTCCGCCCTTCTCTTCTCCCTTTGCATTCTAAGACCTTGCTCTAAGCTTTTGATGTCTACGTGCTTGATCAATCGACCACGTTAACTTAGATCATTCTGAGTACCAGTCACGTTGCATGACCGACCAATTTGACCAACTACACAAAAATTAATCAATCAATTTAATCTAAATCCTCTTACGAGGGCACTTTCGTCATACATTCGAGTCGAGCAATCACTAAAACGTTAACTTAGTTAATCTGGTTTCGTCAAACTTGTAAGTCTGAGGGTGTAAATCCCATATTTTATTATTGTATTTTATTTTTGTACCAATTAATGTAAGATTTACGTCAAAAGTATGCTTAAAACCGATTTCTAAAACCCTTTTATCAAACCGTTTTTTACGGATTAACAGTAGGCAGATGTCGAGAAGAAACGCAGCATCTCCTGCGCCTCTTCTAGAGGCTGCCGTAGTTCCTGCCTTTCTTCTTCTTCCTCGCTTCTCTGTAAATTTGTTCATTTTCCTTTATTTTCTTGTTTTCTTCTCTTTCATTCATACATAATAACTTTAATACATATTCTTAATAAATATCACGCTTTAATTCCGACTTAAATCTCTTATAATTTATATTTGCGGGTTTTTGTCATTAAATCAAACTCGGATATTTAGAGACTCGAGTCGTTCTTATCAAGTTTCTGGAGTTCGTCTTTGTACATATTTTTACCGTTTATTTCCAGTTTTTCTAACTCGTTTCCATTTTCGTAAATAAACCTAATTAATTTGTAACTAGTTTATGACCCGTCTATAATTAGTTCTAATTCGTTTTAATTCGTGTTTATCGATTTCATGACGTTTTCATATGTTAATAATACGCTAAATCACTTTCACTTGAGTCAAATATCAATAATCAATCATTAAATACACCAACGAACATTAACAATACGCAGTTTTGACTTCACAGCCATAACTCACCTCAGGAACAAACGCAGTGACCACTGCGCCTCTTCCAAGGGATGCAGCATTGTTGCGCCACTTCTGGGTTGAATTCTGTCTCAGAACTTCCGTTCTTGCTTTGACCTTAATCCTTAATTACGTATTAATCAACTATTAGCCATAATATCACCCTTAATCTGTCCATATTTTCTAACTTAGTTAATTTTCCCTTATTTTTCTCAAATTGTCCGTCTTAAACATATTTTTGACGTAAATCAATTAAATCATTGTAATTTATTGTAATTTTAATTATTGTAATTTTATTTATTGTATATTATTTTGTATGATTTATTTACTCGTTCTCGCACGTAATCAATCTAAATCCGAATCGATGTTAATGGGTGCTAAATTACATGTTCACCGACATAGTTTAATTCACATGTTAGGATAAAAACGTGGATGTTGCATTGCATGTATATAATCGACAGCATATCAAGTACAAACGATTTCCCTAATCATTAGTAGAGGCCGCTATCGAGGTGGGTGGGATTAGGTGTTCGATTAAAAGAGCTTCCTAATATGTACCCTCACCCCTTACTCCAGATCTCTGTGAACATCCATGTTCATTGGCATCCACGAGAGTTATTCTAGACATAGAATACTAAGGGTAACGAGTTCTCAGTGTTCATGTCATTACTTTGTGTCTTGACATGGCACGAGGTATTCAAACGGTTCCAATTTCCCATAAAAATTGGTGGTGACTCCACAAATGCAAACGCTTGTTTCCGAAGCGCCCTCGTGGCCCCCCGTGTCCACAATGTGGTGCGTAATGTCGATTTTGAAGGTGGTGGGGTTGGAATAAAGGTAAGAGCTGAGAATTTCCAACTCCTCCGTTCGGAAGTTGTGATTCTCATCGCGGCCGAAAACAGTCCACCCCATATATCGATGCCAAATTCTAATTGTGGCATTGTGACAAGTATTGGCCGTTCTCTTGAATCGGGAGTTGTCATCAAGGCCGGTAAGGGCCTTCCATAGAGCACCATGGTCAAAGTTTTTGGGGGCTTTATGAGGAGGGCTTGGGTCTACCCTAAAATGCGAGCAAAGGTCGCTAATGTCAAAGAGTAATCCTTGTTCATCAGACGAAAATGTAAGAACGCGACCTTTTGGCTTTGGCGATTTTTATCAATCCTCAAGGAGCTAAGAAATTCCCAAGTAAGACGGGAATAAGTCTTCTCATGTATATCATACATGAATTTCATACCCACTCCCTCAAATAAATCATGGGTAACACAGTCTAACCCTAATTCTCTCATTGATTGGCGATCAATAAATCGGGTCGGGGTGAGGGGACGTTGTTTGAATAATACAAACTTACCTTTCATAGTGACGGAGCTAAACTTGAGGTCCGAAAATGTCCGATCGGGGCTCATGTCGGTAGCCGCGGCCGCCACAAGTTCCGCTTGTTGTAGTGCCATGGTTGTATTTAGGAGAGGGTTAGTGAAGGGGAAGGGGTTGGTGGTTGATTGTTGGGGTTTGTTGGTGGAAAAGGAGGCAATAGAGGGTGTTTTTGAGGAGAAAAGGGAAAAATAGAGGGAGGAAGTGTCGTGGGAATTATGAGGTTTTGTTTTGATTTTCGCGTGTTTTAATCTGTCAGCGAACTCCCAGCCGGTCGATGGACCGGCCGTCGGTACCCCGGCTGGGAGTACAAAGGCATTTTGAAAATATTAAAAATTATCAGCGAACTCCCAGCCGGTCCAGGGACCGGCTGGGACTTCCTCATAAATCCGAATCCCTCATAGATGTAGTCCCAGCCGGTGGACCGGCTGCCGGCCTGCTGGCAGGGAGCTACCTTTCCTCTATTTCTTCGTCTTTCCTCTGTGAGGGTGTTCCCAGCCGGTGGACCGGCTGCCGGCCTACCGGCTCACACCCCTTTCCTCGTCTTTTCACCAATTTTGCCAAGTAGCTGAACTCCCAGCCGGTGGACCGGCTGTCGGCCTGCCGGCTGGGAGACTCCTCTCCATAATTCTCAAAATTTTCCTCAAAGTTACCGCGAACTCCCAGCCGGTCCAGGGACCGGCTGTTGGTACCCCGGCTGGGAGTACACTTTCCTCGTGTTTTTTTCAATATACCCCTACTTTCAAATCACTTCTTCAATTGGCCTCAAATTGCGTGTTTTGTTCTTTCATAGCCGACTTACCTAGTCGGGAAATGGCCAATTGAAGGTTATACGCTTGTTCTTCATCAAGTCCTGATTTTCTTCACAACGACATCCCGTCATCAATCAAACTAGCCAAGTACAAAATGTTCCCAAAATTATCATTACCTATCGAGATGCATGCTATGTACAAATGGTGGTTCTTGTAGGACTCCACCAAACCAAATCATTGTTCAAAACTTTTAACTTGACCCTTCCTCGGGAAGTGGTTCCCCAAGGTAGAGCACTTCAATCGGACCCTTGTCATCTCCGTCGTAGTAACGCTTCACTCGTTGCCAATTGACTTTGAAGGTTCCACCTTCCTCACTCCAAAGTGCAAAGGCACCGTAAGGAAATATGTTCATCACTTTGAAGGGTCCCGACCACCTCGATCTAAGCTTGCCCGGGAACACCTTTACCTTGGAATTGAAAAGGAGTACTAGGTCTCCCCACACTTATATCTGTCTTCACAATTTTGGCATCATGCCATTTCTTCGTTTGATCCTTGTAAATTTTCGATCTCTCATAAGCTTCAAACCTCAATTCTTCTAGTTCATTCATTTGGAGAAATCGAACTTCTCCGGCGGCATCAAAGTCAAAATTCATTTCTTTGAGGGCCCACCGAGCCTTGTGCTCTAGCTCAACGGGCAAATGACATGCCTTGACATACACAAGCTTGTAGGGTATGGTGCCAAGAGGTGTCTTGTACGCCGTTCTCAATGCCCATAACACATCCGGGAGCTTTTGGGACCAATCCTTCTGGCTCTTGCTAGTCACCTTCTCCAAGATAGCTTTGATTTGGCGGTTAGAAACCTCCACTTGCCCACTAGTTTGAGGGTGGTAGGCAAGGGTGGTTTTATGCCGTACTCCGTGTGACTCTAACAATGTCTTGAAGGTGCTCTTGCGGAAGTGGGATCCACCATCACTTATAAACACTCTCGGGGTCCCGAATCTTGGGAAGATTGTTCCCTTTAAAAGTTTTATGATGACCTTACTATCATTGGTAGGGGAGGTTACCGCTTCAATCCACTTGGACACGTAGTCTACCACCTCCAATATGTACTCGTTTCCACAAGAGTTGGGAAATGGTCCCATAAAGTCTATACCCCAACAATCAAAGAGCTCAATCTCCAATATGTTTGTGAGGGGTATCTCATTCCTCTTTCCGATATTGCTGGTGCATTGACACGCATCACACGATTTTACCAAGTAGTGAATATCTTTGAACATAGAGGGCCAATAGAATCCGCCTTGGAGAATCTTGGCAATGGTTCTTGAAGTGGCCAAGTGTCCTCCATAGACCGAATTGTGTACTCTTGAAGTGGCCAAATGGGGATCATTCCAAAAATATCGCTTGGCATCATGCCTCAATTTTCTCCTTTCTCTTGGTTCAAAGTCATCTGGAATAAACCCATTTACCAAACAGTTAGCAAGATTCGCAAACCATGGAGTTGTGGTGCTAACTTCCATAAGACTATCTTCCCTTAGCCATTCATTAATCGGCCTACCTTCATCTTGAATTCCGTGGTCTTCAACGGTTAACCGAGATAGGTGATCAGCCACAACATTCTCGGTTCCCGCCTTGTTCTTGATTTCCAAGTCAAACTCTTGAAGTAATAAAACCCATATCAAGAGTCTTGGCTTGGCATCCTTCTTTACCATGAGTTGCCTCAAAGCGGTGTGATCGGTATACACCACCACCTTGGAGCCAACCAAATATTGTCGGAATTTCTCAATAGCATGAACTATGGCCAACATCTCCTTCTCTGTGGTTAAATAGTTTCATTGGGCTTGGTCAAGAGTTTTGCTAGTGTAGTAGATGATATGGTGCTTTTTGTCAACTACTTGGCCTAAAACTGCGCCCACCGCAAAATCCGATGCATCACATATAATCTCAAATGGGAGATTCCAATCTGGAGCCCGAATTATAGGAGTCGAGACCAAAGCTTGCTTCAACCTATGGAATGACTCAAGACAAACATCATCAAACACAAAAGGCACATCCTTGAGAAGAAGTGAGGTTAATGGTTTGCAATCTTGGAAAAGTCTTTAATGAAACGCCTATAAAAGCCGACATGGCCAAAAAAACTCCTCATCCCCTTCACATTTGAGGGAGGTGATAGATTTTCTATGACCGCCACTTTGGCTCCATCAACCTCAATTCCCCTCTTCGAGGTAATGTGACCGAGCACAATCCCTTCTTCAACCATAAAATGGCATTTTTCCCAATTCAAAACTAGATTGTGCTCTTCACATCTCTTCAACACATTAGTCAAATTAACAAGTCCATGGTCAAAGGACTTTCCATGGACACTAAAGTCATCCATGAAGACTTCCATGGTCTTCTCAAGGAAGTCCGAGAAAATTGCCATCATACACCTTTGAAAGGTGTCGGGTGCATTACTGGCCGGACTCTCGAGGAGGTTTAGTTTTCAGTACTTGCCGTTAGGAGCACCTAGACCAAAACACAATTTATAACTCCACAAACAACTCTACAATTAGTAAAGAGGCAAGTAAAGGTCGGATCCCAAGGGACGGGAACTGAGATGAGATTTTCAATTGCAACTAGTGGTGTCTAAAGGTGTCACAATTTGGGGTTTGAAGTAGAAGATCACTAAACTAAATAGCAATAAAAGTGAACAAGCAAGATGATTAAAAAGGGATGTAAACAATTGATAAAAGGCACTAGGGTGTCATGGGGTCATAAGGGATTCATGGGAATTGTTCATACAAACATATTCTCAAATTATAAGCAAGCAATTATTGTTGTGATGAATCGAGTTGGTTTATATCTTACAATCCTAGGAAAGTTTGGGTCCCGGAGCCGAATCGATTAGATTGTACAACACCTACAAGTCGACTTAATCTTCCCTACTCAACTATATGCATGGTCTAATGAGACTCGAGTTGGTTTATGTCTTACAAGTCTCATTGAAAAGATAGGTGATGGGTAAAAAATGCAAGGATTCATAGGCTCGCATTTCATCAAACATAACATGTGCATAAGTTGAGATCACAACAAGCAAGCAAATAAACTATGAAAACATATTAATTTAAGCATGAATCATCCCCCATGTTGGTTTCCCCTATTTACCTATTAACCCTAGCTAAGAAACTACTCACTCATTATCATGTTGAATATGCTAGCAAGGTTGTCAATCATACTAACAAAGTAAAACATGATGAATAAATGAAGATAATTAACAATAATTAAAAAGGGATTAAGATAATTATACCTACTAATGATTCCAATAATAAAGCAAAGAATAATAGAAGTACTTGATGATTGATTGGAAGGTTGTCAATCTCCCAATAATAACCCAAATAATCTTCAATTACCCAAAATGAAAGATGAACAAGAGAGAGATTAAGGAAATGAAACTTGTATTAAGACTTGATTAAATGTTGATTACAAGATTAAAGAGAGATTTGATTGATATTAACTACACTAAAGATTGCTAAGAAGAACATGATCTTCTAATTAGCCTAATGGGGTATTTATAGTAGAGATTAGTGACATAAATTAGGGTTTACTAAGGGCTTAAATGACGATTAAGTCCTTGAGGAATCGCCGGTATCAAGGGAGACTCCGGTCTCCTTTTTGCCGGTCTTAGAAAAATATGCGCATCCTTCCTTGAAACTTGTAGAAGACGAAATGGCTGACATACAATCCGAGCGTCCAGGGCACGGGACGGGCGGATTGGGGGTGTTTTGGACGAGAGGATTGTTGGGGTGGACGGGCGGATTCTGCTGTTTCTGGACGGGCGTCCACTGGGGGAAGACGCTCGGATTACCCTTGCCGGACGGGCGGATTCAGGACAATCCGCTCGGATTGTCTTACAGCTACTTTGTTTCTTCTTTTCTTCATTTTTCTTCATAGAATCCTTGAGGATTTCCTCGGGGATGAAAGGATCTTTTTTCATCATTGCCCATCTACTATAGTATGTACAAAGGCCTTCTAATCTTCTCTTCTCTTTGATGCTTGGTCATTGAATTCAATCAATTTAGCTTCATTTTGCCATGAAAATGCAAGGTTTTCACTCCTTTCCTACCAAGGAAATAAAACCTCAAATAATATGCAAAACAAAGGACTAAAGACAATAAATGACCCAAATATGCACTAAAAAGCTTGGGAACAAGGCTAATTTGGGGACTAAATGTGCTCTAATTATGGTCACATCAAATATCCCCAAACCGAACCTTTGCTCGTCCCGAGTAAAGAGGTGACAAAGACTAGAACCGTTATTTAAACTAACCTAATAGCATAGCCGATATGAGACAATTAGCGGGTCTCACTCCACCCCTTCAACTCACAACAAGACAACCATGAGGTAGGATGCCTTCTTGCAAGGCAAGGTGGGTCTTGCCAAAATGGCGACACATCTAAACATTAAGCACACAAAATCAAGTAATGGATGCATCTACAAAATAATAGCCACTTTCCTCATCTAAGTGGCGGAAATTATCTACAAGGAAAACAATTCAAGGGTACACACTCCTTCATAGATGCAATTTCTTCAAACTACTCAGCCTAGAAGGATACCAAGAAATCACCTCCAAATTGTGTCAAGCTAGGGTACCTTTGTCCTCAATCGTTAAATGCTTTTGTCAAGAGTAGACTCCCTATGGTGTTAGAAACACTGGAGGATCGCGGAATTCCCCCTCTTGCCTAGACAAGAAGAAGGGTCGTCCCCTCTCTACCATGCACAAAAATGGATACGATGGATAAAGGGATTGATAGATATTTGAGTTTTATTTTGGGAGTTTGCTTTTGTTTTTGTTTTTCCCCCTAATTTATTGTGGCATATAACATTTGAGAACACTTTCTTTTGCCATTTCTTTTTATTTTTGGCTTTTCAACACTTGACAACTTTTTGCATTTCTTTTTTGAACATTTTCAAAGTCAACCCATATGTAGTGAGGGTGCCTTATATTTGAAGCTTTAGGAGTCTATTTTTGCTCCTCTTTTCATTTGATGCATTTTGCAAACTTTCTTTCACTTTTGATTTCATTGAACTCAAATTAATTTCTTTTTGTGCCCATTCCCTTTGATGACAAAAATGTGGTAGAACATGGATGATGGATGCATGCATGGTTTCAAGGGTCACCTTGGAATAAACGGTAGCCAAGGAGTTATCACACCATAAGGTACTCTTGACTAGGCCTTAATCCATGGGTCAAAGGATACTAGCATGACACATCCTAGGGTGTTTTACAAGTATTCTAACAAGCAAAGTCTTAAGAAGAAAAAGCATCTACTAGGGCCTATATACACTTGTCAAGCTTCCCAAGTAGACGGTTTCACAAAATTTTCTAACATACAACTACATGCCATGATGCAACTAACATATATACATCCTAATGCAAGTGATTCTACCAACTAATATGCCATATAATCTAAATGCAAGTCCTAAATTCACATTGTTATACAGCATCAATCAAAATAAAGCCACATATTCATTAACATAAAGAGGAAAAAGGAGATTGGAAAGATCATACCATGCGGTCTTCAATATCCTCATGTCTCGGATGTGGCGTAGTCAATCAATGTGAACAAGGATAAAACAAACACAATATATACAAGTCTACACTACAAAGGAAATGAACTTGTTTTTGGTTTTTCAATTTTTTTGATTTTTTTTTATTTTTTTGATTTTTTTTATTTTTCGAAATTTTTTTGATTTTTTTGGGTTTTTGAATAAAAGTTAAGTTAGAATTTCCCATCCCCACACTAATATGGGCATTGTCCTCAATGGCCAAAATGATAGGAAATTATGCAAGTATGATGCATGAATTTTATACTAAATGCAAGCTATACTAATCTACACTACATGATGCATGGGTTTTTGTTTATGACGGAGAGCGTAATTTAGATTACCTCCCGTTGCGTATGCATGTACTTCCCCAAACCAAGATAGACATTATTTCTAATATCTTAAAGTTGGGGTAGTTCATGCACACAAGATGCAATGCATGAAACTAAATTGTCATTTTGGATTTTTCAAATGGGAACAATAAAATAAGAACACCTCAATGGGGCCGAGGTGTTAGTCCTCTATGTTGCTAGGACTCTCCAACTATGATCAAGATAAAAATAAATAAAACAAAGAAAGAAGTAGACAAACCTCAAGAGGGTAGGAGCCTCCAAAGCTTGCTAGTCCTCCACCATATCATCATTGTCATCATTTTCCTCCATAGAAGTGGACTCATCTCCACTTCCCTCTTCACTTCCTTGCTCACTTCCTTCATCATCTTCATTAGCCTCTTCTTCTTCATCATTTACCTCTTCATCAACACCCTCATCATCATCAACCTCATCATCGACATTCCCATCTTCACCCGGTCTTTCACCCCTAGATGTGCTTGGAAAGAAGACTTCCCTATCCGCCCAACTAGGCAAAGGACATGAAGGATCAAGTAGCCCTTGCCTAGCTAAATGAAAGAGGGATGGATATTGGGCCAAGTATGCATCTACTCGATCATTGTAAGCTTGTTTATGCATCTCTTGCATAAGTAGAGTCATGTAGTCATTGCTCACTTCAACACCTTCGGGTTTAAACTCTTGATATTTGAATGGATAGGGTGGTGTGACAATGGAGGAGGAGGGCTCTTCAATTTCGCCCCTTTGTTGACGGATAATGTACTCGGCGCCTTTTGAGAGTGGAAGTAGGTAGTTTGTTCTATGAGCACTCAAGCGGCATATCTTGGAAGGCAAAGTGAAAGATCTAGCATCATTGGTGAGCCACCCATAGTTGGTGTCAAGAGGATTATGCTTGACCCACTTGTACTTGTTAATCATGGCATCCATGTCAATCAGATGACCCCCTTTGATCGCCACATAGGTGTTATCCTTGTTGAAATTTTGATCAAAGTACTTGGCCAAAAGAGTAACTAGACCTCCATTTACGATAAAAGCGGTGCCTTCCTTACCACAATCAACATTGAGCCATCTTTCCACCAAAAGCCTTAGAGCATTGTAAGGCTTAGTGAATTCCCTTCCAACATTTAAGGCCGACTCAAGTAGAACAAAATCGAGCTTTGTAAAGTGATTAGTGTCTTTTCTTGCAATTATAGTATTCCCGATGACCTTGTGCCACACTCTAATGCTCGGATGGTGGACTAATAGAGAGCGAAAAGCATGAAAGTTCTCAAATTTCTTCCCGAAATCGCCTCCCAAAGAGGAGCGGGGTCATACTTTTCGGGCATCTTATGCTAACGAGGTGTATCACTAAGACCTAATGCTTTACTCAAAACATCAAAGGTGATGCGCCTATTCACATTGGCAAGACGAAACTCGATGTATGTTCTAGTCTCTACCTTAGTCACTTTCAATGAACTCAAGAATTCCAAGGTAAGGGAGGGGTATGTCAATTCTCTTGTAGTAAACAATTTTCCCAACCCCATGGCTTCAAAGAAGGTTTTTGTTTGTTCAAGGACACCCAATTTGTTCAAGGCATCTTCACATATGAATTTGGTGGGTAGAATGGCTTTCTTAGCATACTTGGCAAATGTATCCCTATGGGTTTTAGAAATGAAAATTACCTCCGGATAGTTTGATAATTGAGCAATTTCCGGAGTTGTTGTTGTTGTTGCTTCCAAGGGAGGATCTTGTTGTTGTTGAACTTCCAAGTTTGCATTAGCAACCACCATAGCCATTGAAGCTTTCTTTGCTTGAAGGCATTGTTGCCTTTTTGAGGGTGCCTTTGCCTTGAGTGCCTTTGTTGACCCTTTTGTTCTTGCCATTGATGATTATACCAAGAAAATATTGAAAATCTTCAATTTCCAATTATACCCAAATCGATTTTAAGATGAAAGGATTTGCCTTTGTATTTCAAAAATCGACTCAAAGGTTGAAGATTTTGGTGCTTGGATTGATTATTATTGGAAAAGGAGTGATTAATTGTTGTTGTAAGGAAGTTTGGATTTAATTTTGTTGAATTTGGTTGAGAAAATCTTGTTTTTGGTGATGGAGAGGATGAGGGTTTTGGGGTTTATGGGTAATGTTTTGAATGTATGAATGAATGAATGAATGTGGGAAAGGGTATTTAAAAACGCCCGAAATTTCGAATCTGCAGGGGGAAGACGAGCGGATTCCCTTCGAGACGCTCGGATTCTGCCTAATTTGGGTTCAAGAAATCTCGCCTAAAGACGGGCGTCTTTCAGCGAAGACGACCGGATTTCTGCAATTCAGGACGAGCGGATTCCTTCAGAGACAAGTGGATTCTGTTACAGGAACTTTTCTTATTCTGCACTGGCAAAAAGACGAGCGTCTTCTTGCAAAGACGAGCGGATTCTTTCAGACGAGCGTCTTCTCTGCTGGGACGCTCGGATTCTCTAACAGTCCCAAATTTTCAACTTTGCAGCTCATTTGGACGGACGGATTATCCCATAGACGCTCGGATTCCCTTAAGACGAGCGGATTCTCTTTAAGGACGCTCAGATTCCTCCTAGTCTACCCGGATTCAGTTCCATCTGTGCACTTGCATATCCCGTGTCATTTTCATTCTTCAAATCTCGTGTTCTTCATTGTAGGGGCACTACTAAGGCATGAATAGCCAAGGCAATTGCTATCCCCACACTAAGCCAAAGCACTACACATGAATAAAATCCCTCCCTCACTTCTCTCAAAAATGATAAATATCTTGATCAAAGCATAAAAATCCAAAAATGACAAAAATGCAATGTAAGAATTAAAATGTAAGTTAGGGAGTTAGAAATATTTACAAATGGTGGTTTGGAGAGGACTCCACCAAACTCTCATCCTTAGTGAGATGTCATGGGGGCATTTCCAAGGTGTTGTTGATGTTACTCAACACCTTGAAGAAGTAGTCAAAAGCTTGTTCATTATCATGATAAAGATCCTCAATAGATCTTTGCTCTTGTTGTCCTTCATGTTGGTCTTTATCGATAGCATTACCAATGTACGGATTGAAAATCCCTTCAAACTCATCGTCCTAAAGACCACAAACTTCATCTACTTGGTCACTAAAGATCTCTTGAGTTGATAGAGACAACTCTCCCACTTTCTTATTTTGGCCAATGAGGCCATCTTCTTCATTGCTTGACTTTGGTGAGCTTTTCAAGCTCTCTTTGTTACAATTTCCTTGCTCTTTGAATGGAGCATCATCGACTTTCTTCTTCCATTGGAATTCCGACTTTTTCCTATCATCCTTCCGGCTATAATGATCAACCATAAAATATGGTTCATGCAAACGGGGAGCTCTCATGGTCTTGTCAAGATTGAAAGTTATGCTTTCATCTCCCACTTCTAGAGTGAGCTCTCCATGCTTCACATCTATCACCGCACCCGCGGTGTGCAAGAAAGGTCTACCTAGAATGATTGGAATGTTGGAGTCTTCTTCCATGTCAACAATGACAAAGTCCAC
This sequence comes from Silene latifolia, assembly GCF_048544455.1. Classification (NCBI taxonomy): domain Eukaryota; kingdom Viridiplantae; phylum Streptophyta; class Magnoliopsida; order Caryophyllales; family Caryophyllaceae; genus Silene; species Silene latifolia. Next base: position 185,305,978 of record NC_133537.1, on the reverse strand, counting down.
CGGGATGAAAAATTTCCCAACTCTTACGGGAACATCTTCTCATATCCCCAATGGTGTCTTCGTCGATCTATCGGCCATTTGGAGTGTGATATTGGTGCATTTAAGCTCTCCCATCCCTAACCTTTTACTCACCGAGTACGGCATAACACTCACACTAGCCCCTAGATCACATAAGGCTTTGTTGATCGTGATGTCGCCAATGGTACACGGTATTGAGAAGCTTCCCGGATCTTTAAGTTTTGGAGGTGAACTCCCTTGAAGTATTGCACTACTCACCTTAGTGAAGGCGATAGTCTCAAGCTTCCGGATCGACTTCTTCTTCATAAGGATGTCTTTCATGTACTTTGCATAGGCCGGCACGTGATTGATTAATTCCGTAAAAGGAATTGAGACTTCCAAATTCTTCACAATTTCCATAAATTTTCCAAGTTGGTCATCAAATTTGGGCTTGGCTTGACGACTCGGAAAAGGAAGTCTAATCACAATGGGCTCCTTCTCCTTGGCCTTGTCTTCATTTTTCTTTGAAACTTCTTCTTTTGATGGTTCTCCATCCTTGGAGTTTTGTACAACTTCTTCTTTGTCACTAGCTTCCACAACTTCATCCTCAACTTGCTTTTCCGGTGCTTTATACCTCGTACCACTTCTCAAGTGAATGGCACTAACCGTTTCATGTCTCGGGGGATTACCTTGAGGTGGTAATTGCCCCTTTTGTCTTTGTGAGCTTGAAGATGCTAGTTGAGTTAATTGGGTTTCCAACATTTTGGTGTGAGCTAGGATGTTGTTGATGGTTATTTCCTTTGCTTGACTATCCTTTTTCATTTGAGTGAAAAACTCTTGTTGATTCTTTTGCATTTGGAGGACCGCTTTTTGAACATCAAAACCTTGGTCATTTTGTTGATTGTATGGAGTTTGATTTTGGTAACCTTGGTTTTGGTTGTAAAAGGGTCTTTGATTTTGGTTTCTCATGGGAGGTGGGGTGTATGTTGGTTGAGGGTTTTGAACATTTTGGCTTTTGTATGAGAGATTTGGGTGGAATTTGGTGTTTTCATTGTAATAGTTTGAATAAGGGGTACCACTCTTGTATGCTTGAAAAGCATTCACTTTTTCATTTGTTCCCCTACATTCACTTTGGTCATGTCCCAAAGTTCCACAATTCTCACATATCCCACTTGGGATTGATGAAGATGCCGTCATAGCATTAACATGATGCTTTGGTGATTTTGAGGCTTCTTCAAGTCTAGCCATAGCCTTTTCGAACTTCAAATTGATGGTATCAATGTGAGCACTAAGTTGAGCACCCAATTGAGTAATAGAGTCCACTTCATGCTTTCCTCCTCTAGTATCCTTGCGAGGTCTACTATATTGTGAATTATGGACCGCCATTTCCTCAATCTTGTTCCAAGTTTGATTGTCATCAACTTTGGTGAACATTCCATTTTATCCCATGTTGAGAATGTTTCTTGAGTCTTCATAAAGACCGTTCAAAAATTGTTGTACCAAGAACCACTCGCTAATTCCATGATGAGGACATGAGCGACAAATTCCCTTGAATCGCTGCCAAGCTTCATACAAAGATTCTTCATCTCTTTGCTTAAAGCCCGTAATTTGAGCTCTTAGCATGTTAGTCTTTTCCGGTGGATAGAACTTTTTGTAGAAAGCTAGAGCCAACTTCTTCCAAGAATCAATTCTGAGAGTAGCCTTATCAAGGCCTTTCAACCATTGTTTTGCGGTGCCAATTAGAGAAAAAGGAAATAAGACCCATCGAATTTGGTCTTAAGTTACACCGGTTTGAGAAATCGCATCACAATAGTCGCAAAAAGTCTCCATGTGAGAGTGAGGGTCTTCACTAGGCATCCCCCCAAATTGGCTTCTTTCGACTAATTGGATAAATGCGGATTTGGCAATAAAATTTCCGGTTAAATGTTGTGATGTGGGAGTACCATTAGGTAGGTTCTCCTCAGTTGGTACGGAAAGTGATGAAAATTTAGGCATTGTGGGTTGATTTTGTGTTGGATTTTGTGTTGGGTTCTCCTCACCTTCTCTTGCAAAAGGGTTGATGAACTCAATAGTGTTTGGTTGAATATCTACAACCTCACCAATACCTCTCAAAGTTCTCCTAGCAAGTCTTCTATTGTTTGTCAAAGTCCTTTCAATTTCGTGATCAAAGGGTAACAAGTTACCTTGTGATCTTCTAGACATGCAAAAAATCAAACAACTCGAAAATAATTAGAACAAACCTTGATGAGTTTTACTTCCCCAAGGCAAAGAAAGACACAACTAATAACAATATAAGAAAATCTAAATCAAGTTAACACCGTCCCCGGCAACGGCGCCATTTTTGGTCGGACTTTCGAGGAGGTTTAGTTTTCGGTACTTGTCGTTAGGAGCACATAGACCAAAACACAATTTATAACTCCCCAAACAACTCTACAATTAGTAAAGAGGCAAGTAAAGGTCGGATCCCAAGGGACGGGAATTGTGATGAGATTTTCAATTGCAACTAGTGGTGTCTAAGGGTGTCTCAATTTGGGGTTTGAAGTAGAAGATCACTAAACTAAATAGCAATAAAAGTAAACAAGCAAGATGATTAAAAAGGGATGTAAACAATTGATAAAAGGCACTAGGGTGTCATGGGGTCATAGGGCATTCATGGGAATTGATCATACAAACATATTCTCAAATTATAAGCAAGCAATTATTGTTGTGATGAATCGAGTTGGTTTATATCTTACAATCCTAGGAAAGTTTGGGTCCCGGAGCCGAATCGATTAGATTGTACAACACCTACAAGTCGACTTAATCTTCCCTACTCAACTATATGCATGGTCTAATGAGACTCGAGTTGGTTTATGTCTTACAAGTCTCATTGAAAAGATAGGTGATGGGTAAAAAATGCAAGGATTCATAGGCTCGCATTTCATCAAACATAACATGTGCATAAGTTGAGATCACAACAAGCAAGCAAATAAACTATGAAAACATATTAATTTAAGCATGAATCATCCCCCATGTTGGTTTCCCCTATTTACCTATTAACCCTAGCTAAGAAACTACTCACTCATTATCATGTTGAATATGCTAGCAAGGTTGTCAATCATACTAACAAAGTAAAACATGATGAATAAATGAAGATAATTAACAATAATTAAAAAGGGATTAAGATAATTATACCTACTAATGATTCCAATAATAAAGCAAAGAATAATAGAAGTACTTGATGATTGATTGGAAGGTTGTCAATCTCCCAATAATAACCCAAATAATCTTCAATTACCCAAAATGAAAGATGAACAAGAGAGAGATTAAGGAAATGAAACTTGTATTAAGACTTGATTAAATGTTGATTACAAGATTAAAGAGAGATTTGATTGATATTAACTACACTAAAGATTGCTAAGAAGAACATGATCTTCTAATTAGCCTAATGGGGTATTTATAGTGGGGATTAGTTACATAAATTATGGTTTACTAAGGGCTTAAATGACGATTAAGTCCTTGAGGAATCGCCGGTCTCAAGGGAGACTCCGGTCTCCTTTTTGCCGGTCTTAGAAAAATATGCGCATCCTTCCTTGAAACTTGTAGAAGACGAAATGGCTGACATACAATCCGAGCGTCCAGGGCACGGGACGGGTGGATTGGGGGTGTTTTGGACGAGCGGATTGTTGGGGTGGACGGGCGGATTCTGCTGTTTCTGGACAGGCGTCCACTGGGGGAAGACGCTCGGATTGCCCTTGCTGGACGGGCGGATTCAGGACAATCCGCTCGGATTGTCTTACAGCTACTTTCTTTCTTCTTTTCTTCATTTTTCTTCATAGAAACCTTGAGGATTTCCTCGGGGATGCAAGGATCTTTTCTCATCATTGCCCATCTACTATAGTATGTACGAAGGCCTTCTAATCTTGTCTTCTCTTTGAAGCTTGGTCATTGAATTCAATCAATTTAGCTTCATTTTGCAATGAAAATGCAAGGTTTGCACTCCTTTCCTACCAAGGAAACAAAACCTCAAAGAATATGCAAAACAAAGGACTAAAGACAATAAATGACCCAAATATGCACTAAAAAGCATGGGAACAAGGCTAATTCGGGGACTAAATGTGCTCTAATTATGGTCACATCAATTACACAACCCAAATGGCATTCTCCGGTAAGCATACACTCCAATGGGGTATGTAAAAGTTGTTTTCTCTTGGTCCTCCTGGTGGATTGGTATTTGGAAAAATATGGAGTATCCGTCAAGAAAACAGTAGTAAGCATGCCCGGAAAGCCTTTCTAAAATTTGATCGATAAAGGGGATAGGGAAATGATCTTTGAGGGTGGTGGCATTTAACTTTCTATAGTCAATGCACATCCGCCACCGGGTCACCGGACGAGTAGGTATGTGAGTCCCATCCTCTTGTTCCACCATAGTCACCCCACCTTTCTTGGGTACTAAATGGACGGGGCTCACCCACTTACTATCGGTGATTTGGTAAATAATCCCCGCTTCAAGCAATTTTAAAACCTCATTTTTCACAACCTCGGCCATCTTGGGGTTTATTCGCCGTACACCACCAACCTTAGGTTGACTTCCCTCTAATACGATCCTATGCATGCATAAGTTTGGACTTAGTCCCTTGATATCATCAATGCTATACCCTAGTGAGCTTTTGTGAGCTTTCAAGACTTTCAAAAGTTTTTGTTCTTGAGCCTCACTAAGGTTGGCATTGATGATCACGGGATAAGACTCCCCCTCACCAAGAAAGGCATACTTAAGTGAGAGAGGTAGAGGTTTGAGTTGTACCTTTGGAGGGAGAAGTCCCTCCACATTCTTCAAAAGCTCATCATAGACCTCATGGTCTTCTTTCATTTCCTTATCATGGAGGGAGATTTGGAAGACCTCTTCCATCTCCGACTCTTCTCGAGCCACCGAATCAACTACTTCATCAATCACTTCAATAGTACTTACTCTTTCAACTTTGGGTCCTTTCATCAAATTTGGAAGATTAAACTCGACATTGTCACCTTCAATCCGGAAGGTTAGCCACACATTCCTCACATCAATAAGTACTCTTCCGGTAGCCATAAATGGCCTACCTTGGATAATGGGAGTGTGGCTATCCTCCGAGATGTCAAGGCAACAAAGTCGGCCGGGATTAAATACTTCCCAACTTTGACGGGTATGTCTTCAAGCACCCCAAAGGGCGCTTGACGGACCTATCCGCCAATTGGAGGTTCATGGTAATAGGAGCAAGACTATGAATGCCAATTTTCTTTGCAACTTTTAGAGGAATAACACTCACACTTGGTCCCAAGTGACAAAGAGCTCTTGATATAGGAACACCACCAACTATACAAGGAATTTAAAAGCTTCCCGCGGGATCACCAAGTTTAGTGGGCATCTTGTTAAGGATATGAGCACTACATGCCTCTTCCATTGCCACTATTTCTTAGTCACCCAAGACTTTTTTCTTAGTCAAGATATCCTTTAAAAATTTTGAGTAAGTTGGCATGTTCAAGATCACTTCCGTAAAGAGTAAGGTTACTTTAAGTTTCTCAGGCATGTCACAAAACTTGGCATACTTGAAGTTTTCCCTACTCTTTATGGCTCTTGAAGTGTAAGGAATACGAGAAATAAGTCGAGAATCGGAAAGTAACTTTGGGGAATTTGCATTCTTTGTTACCTTAGTAGTGGGTTGTAGGAGCACCTCTTCGGTAGCATCTTTACCTCTTTCTTCCTCATAAGGTAAATCCTCAACCAAACCGTCAACTTCCCTTTCCACTTGTGTTTTCCCGCTTGAAGGTTCTTCACAGGTTTTCTTCCCTTTCTTAGTTTCACTCATTCGAGTCGATGGTGTCATCGGTGAGCTTTCCCTTCCACCATTCATTTCCATCCTCTTTCTCTTGGGATCCACGTCAACTTATATCTTAAGATGCTTATAGGGGTCTTCAAGCTCTATTCCACTTCTCAATACCACCGCATATGCTTGCTGGCTAGTTGAAGCATCCTTCGAGCTTTGTCCTTGACCTAACAAGCCACCGGGTGGCCTATAGGGGTTAGCAAAAGCATGAGCGGCCAATCGGGCCTCCATTTCCCTCATTTCCTTTTGTTGAGCAAGTCTTTGGTTAGCATTTTCTTTTTGAGTAGCCTTCATGAAATTAGCCAAGTCTTGGCTATGTTGCATTTGCATGTTCTTCACCACCCTCATAAGTTCATTTTGGGAGGGGTCACCTAGGGTTTCTTGATCGGGTTGGTTGGCTATGGGTAAAGGGAACCCATAGCCATTCCGGGTGTTGGGACCTTGTCCCCCTTGATAATTCCCTCTAGGGCCATTGTTATTGAAGTTTGGTCCTTGACCTTGATCTTTAAAGCCTTGAGAAAATCCTTGCCCACATCCTTGATTAGCTTGGTTCATTTGGTTCCCTTGATAGAACCCTTGGGTGTTTTGATTCCCTCCGAAATCTTGGTACCCTTGAGGTTGGCTCCCAAAGTTTTGGTTTTGGTTTCCGGTGTTTCTTTGATTAGGATATCCACCTCTAGGTTGACAAAACCCAGGTGGATTGGTATTTGGGGCTTGTGGTTGAAGGAGTTGTGGGTTTTGAACATTGGTGCTCTTGTAGCTAAAGTTGGAGTGGTTCTTCAAACCCGGATGATAGAAGTTGGTGTTTGGGTTATAGACATTGGGATTGTTGTAGAGCGGTCGTGGTGGTCTAGTATTGTTGTTATAGCTTTGGAAGGAATTAACATCTTGGACATTCTCCTCATACCCCCACATTATAGTTATTGGCACACATGTCAAAAGTGTGACCATTTCTCCCACATAGTCACAAGATGAAACTTGGACTACCTCCTCTATGGGTGGGCCATGTTAGGTGGTAGCTTGATGAACTTGATTCCGTTGCAATTTCTCGAGTTGGTTGGTGAGAAGATCAAGATTGGAATTTGTCTCGGCATTTGAAATAAGAGAGTTCTCCTTAGGATATCGGCCATTCCTCCTAAGCATATTTCCCCTTGATCCATAGTTGGCCTCCGAGTCCACTATCTTCTTAATTAGTGTCGTCCCTTCCTCATCACCCAAATGGTCAAATCCCCCTCCCGCAGAAGCGTTCACCATTTCTTTAGTTCTAGGCAACAAGGTTTGGAAGAAGGTTTGGGTGATATACCACTCCGGAATCCCGTGGTGAAGACAACTAGCGATAAGGTCTTGATATCTATCCCATGCTTCACCCAAGGATTCTCCATCCTCTTGTTGGAAAGTGTGGATTTCATTTTGAAGCATGGCGGTCTTGGATGATGGGTAGTACTTGGCCATGAATGCCTTAGCTAAGGCATCCCATGTTGTGAATATGTCCGGAGGGTGAACATTCAACCATCGGTCCGCCTTACCCGTCAAGGAGAATGGGAACAACATCATCCTTAGTGTATCTTCGGATACCCCGTTCTTTTCCATCATTGCAACTTTGTTTTTTAACTTTCTTAGATGAGCATGAGCATCTTCTTCAATGTGTCCCCCAAACAAGCCATTTTCTACCAACCCAACTTGGGCGGGGTGCATCTCAAAATTATTAGGAGCCAAGGGGCCAAAGTTGATAGGGTTACAAGCATCATTATGGTTTGGGCGGTTATGGTCTCGTAAAGCCATTGGAGGTAGTGGATTTGGTTTTTGAGGGGGTGGTGATTGAGGTGGAGTTGGAATTTGAAGGTTGTGAAATGGGTTTTCTATTGGAGTCTCAATTGTGTCGTTTGGTTGTAGTTGGGTTGTGGTTTCTGTTGGAATATGTGTCCTCCGGCAATAATGCGATCACAACTGTTGATCATGATGATCACATGTTTAAGTCTCATTTTAAAGAATACAATTGGGAAGTAATATTTTACAGTCAACTGGTCCACACATATCGGTAATGATTGGCTGACTAGAGTTTGACATTACTGTCGTGCGACGGTGGTGATCAGTTGATCCCCTTAGGTCATACCTAAAGGATAATACTCTTAATTGATCATTTAATTGATCGTATGGCGATACGGGTTAATTAAATTACTTAAAATTGACGGACGATTTTGGAAGTAATATTTACGTATCTCATTATAATCTGATTAAATAACATACGGTCTAAGTGATCGAATTGTTTTATTACTTAGATGAAATTATTGTTTAAGGAAACAATTTCATTTGAATGAATAATTTATTATAAATACAAGATGTTGTGATTTATAATTGGTAAAATATTTTGGTACAAGTAATTGTGAATTACTACGTCAATTTTGTATATGACGTATTTTTATTAATACGTTGATTTTAATATGTTAAAATACATAACATTTTTACATGACATGTTAAATGTGACAAATTGACAAAATAATGTGTAAAATGGAGTTTCCATTTTACACTAAATGGACCGAAATAATGGGGAGTATTAGGTATATATTATGTTAATTATGTTAGTGGTAAAAATAATGATGTGAGCCTAATACTAGTCATGCATACCTACACAATCTTGTGAAGACCACCTTGTGCATGCATTGGCCATTCTCTCCCACCCATACCCGGTTTTTTCCACCCTCCATGCAAAGAGTTTTTGTCTTATTTTTGCATATAGACTACTCTTGGAAAAACATTATTCATTCATTCATTTTCACATCTAAAATAAGAGTTTTAGAGAGAGATAAAAATCTTCCCTTTTCTTCCTCCTCTTAGCCGAATTAAGAGAACCAAAAATAAATATTTTGGGTCAATTTTTATTTGAATTAATATTGTTCTAGTATTAATAATATTAATTTTGTTAAGAGTATATCTTGGGTATTATTCCTTGGGAGGGTTTCTATACTTGAATCATTTGTTCATCCATTTAAGGAGAGCTCAAGAACAAGTAAGAAGGAGATCTTACTTGTGCCCAATAATCCGAAATATCAATGTAAGGGTTGATGATTTCTTCTTTTTTTTCTTTATTGTTTGCATGCATAAGATCTATGTTTAATTTTATGACTAAGTTAAAATCATCACATATATGAATATCTTAAGTATAGAGATATTGATTTCCAACAAGCGGTATCAAGAGCCTTGGTTGTTTGCATGCAAATCGGTTATAGTTTTTCCGAGTTATACGATTAACATATAAAACTTGTAAATTTGTGTTATTATGAAATATTATGAAATAAATTATGCATGTTAAGGTTTCTGATCCTAAAATGTATTTAAGATATTTTGGTTAATTTATGGATTTTTATTGTTCATCTTATATAATAATGGCATTAAAAATGTGATTTTATGATTAAAATGTCATTTTCGGACTTAAATTAGCTAAACTTCGAATTTTCCAGTGATTTTTGGATATGTTATCACATATATTATTTTTAGATGACCTGTAAATTTTCAGAATTTTTGGAGTTTTATGCTTGAAATATGGATTTTTCATGATAAAAATCGATTTTAATTGAAAAAAAAAATTAATATGAGAAATATTTTGAATCTGGTCATAAAAATTTAGTATGTTGTCACATGCAATTTTACAAGATGTGTGTAAAATTATAGGCTATAATGAAGTCTTTATGCATGATTTATGAATTTTTGATGAAAAATAGCATAAATAGTGACTTAATTAGTGAATAATTGCTAAAACATACTTCATGACTAAAGAAAAACGTCACATGTTGCATTTTATTACCTATTTCAGATCTAAAATTGAAAAGTTGATAAATATAATTTTTCTCATGTTTTTATGATTATTATTGATAAATTCGATAAACCGCAACATAGTTTTTCCGATAAATATTTCGAAATTTTAACCTAAGTTTTTGAACATTATGAGTGTCATGGTATTTTTCCAGAATGTTCAAGAGTTCAAATTTTTAATTTTGAATTTATTTGAAATTTTTGTGATTTATTTGAAGTTTATAGTTTTTTATTGTAATTTTGGGTCCATTAATGAACAATTTTAAGAAATATGAGTTAATTATAGTCAAATAGTTAGTGGAGACTAATTTTGAGTCCTAAGTGGTTAGGATAATTAACTTGTGCATAAATATGAATTTATGTAATTTATTGTGATTTTAAAACATTGAATCACGCAAATCCGTAAAAACCGTTTAATATACGATATTGGCTCCTTAATGGCGATTTAGCATAAAATTGGGCATGTTCATACATTTTAATAATGCTGCATTTTATTTATGATTGTCATAATTTTATTTTATGTAATTTTGAATTATGTAATTTTACTTAGTATGGCCTTAGTTTTTTAATTGATATTACCCGAAATGTATGGGAATATCGATTCGGTTGTAATTTATTGTGATCTCGTATCACCGTTTTGTAATTTAAAAGATTTATTTTCATTTTAATTACAAATGTATAATAGGAAATTATGTAATTTGTTATGTAATTTATTTATTCCGGAGCTCCTTGAAGATGGTGTCACTCAAGAAGGCGATACATAAAGACGGTGTTACCTCGAGATGCGTGCCAAAACCGAAGTTCAAGAGACCAATGGAGTTGGTTTTCGAATATGTAATAGTTAATTAGATTTTCTATTTTAGGAAGGCCATACTAGGATTTTTATGCTTTGCATTTTATTTATATGTTACATGCATCGCTAAATCGCGATAACTAAAACATGCATCATCTTTTAATCGAGTATTTCGACCATGTCAATTACAATTATCGTAGTTCACCGCTTTAGTTCACTTAAAACGTGATAGATGATAGATTGACATGACCTCTCGCTAAAATTAAACAATTGAGACTTAGCCTTACCAAAAAGTAGAAACCATGAAAACCTATTTCGTGAGGGAGTGCACTCGGCTCTACCGGGGTACAAACCTTGTTACGTAGGGGAAGTGGGTGATAAATGTCTATCCACCGAATTCATGTTGATAAGGGTTTCATCGGCCCTACCGTGCCCAAGTTGATGTGGATTTGGATCATGGACACATTTATTCGAAATTTGGATTGAACTCAACGGAAGTATTCGTGACCGTAGTCGCATGTGTTCCGGGCTAAAGATAAAGGTTAATGTAATTTTATCGATCAAGAGTTCTAGAAGTAGAATCGATTAAAGCGTTAATCCACCGAGTTATATTGATAAGGGTTTCATCGGCCCTACCGTTCCCAAGTTAATATGAATTTGGATCTTGGAATCATTTATGATAGTTGGGTAGATGTCACTATATAAATGCTCATATCTTGTTAATTTATTTACAAGTATGATTTAAAAAGACAAATGTTAATATTTCCTTTTCCTCCATACTTGTAGTTCATTACAATGAATCCATCAAACGTTACCGCACCGATAACTATTGAGTCTTGTCACAATGTTTTTGACAACGTTTGCTCCAACAATGATTTCGACACTACTAGAGAACTTCATTTTGGGATTGGTTCGAATGGAAACCTAAACTTCATCACTTCTTCTAAATCTCCTACAAGATCTCTTGTGAGTCCGTCTCAGGAAGACCGCCTCATAAAATCTATAGGATCTTTGTCTCTGGAAGATAAAGATGCCAAAACCAGTGGGAGCTCATGTTGGAAATCTAGATCTCTTTATTTAACATATTCTTATATGTCTCAAATTAATTTAGTCATAAAATTAACTATAGATCTTATGCATGCAAACAATATAAAATATAGAGAAGAAATCATTTTCTCACCATATGATTTTCGGATATATGGGCACAAGTGAGTTCTCCTACGCACTTGTTCTTGAGCTCTTCAAATGGAAGAACAAGGATTCAAATATAGAACCCCTCCCAAAAGCATATACCCAAGGAAAACTCATAATAACCAATATTATTTAGATCTAGTAATAATATTAGTTTTACTATAAAATTGACACAAAATAAATTGTATTTTTCTCTTGAAAATTTCGGTCAAGAGGGAGTATTTTGTGTGGTTTATTTCTCTAGAAATCTCATAAGATGTAGAGAGCATATTTATTTTCTTTCTCTAGAAAATTATATCTTGAATGAATGAATGAATGGTAAGAAAAAGAACCTCTCCTTTTCTTTTCTTTTGGCCGAAAATATGGCTTGGGTAGGTTGCCCAATATTTTTCATTTTTGCTCTTCACAAGAGACTAGGCATGCAAGCCTACAACCTAGGGTTATGATTGTGTCTCCATTTAAAAATAAACAACACAATATAAACAATACACTCCCACCCTTATTTTCGGTTTTAAGCATAAAATGGAGAATCCATTTTATTTTGTCATTTGTCAAATTTGCCACATGTTACATGACATGTCACAATGTAATGTATTTTTAACATATTAAAAATCAACATACTCATAAAATATGTCATTTACAAAATCGACTAGTAATTCGTAATTACTCGTACCAAAAATGTTTCCAAATTATAAACTACAACATTCTGTATTTATAATAATTTATTCATTCCGTTTCAATTGTTTCTGTAAACAATAATTTCATGCATCTAAGTAATAAAACAATTAGATTACTTAGACCTTGTCTCATTTAATCATATTTACAATAAGATACGTAAATTATACTCACAAAATCATCCGTCAATTTTAAGCAATTTAATTAACTCGTATCGGTATACGATTAATTAAATAATCAATTAAGAGTATTTCCCTATAGGTATGACCTAAAGGGATCAACTGATCACCACCGTCGCACGACAGTAATGTCAAACTCTAGTCAGCCAATCATTATCGATATGTGTGGACCAGTTGACTGTAAAATATTACATCCCACATGTATTCTTAAAATGAGATTTAATAATGATATTTAAATCATGTGATCGCACTATTGTTGAGGACACATTTCCCAACAATCTCCCACTTGTCCTCGACAAGTGTGTGTCACCTATTCTCTTGTCCTATTACTATCTCCCACTCAATGCAAGGTGTCTTTCAGGTCGTACTTGCAAGTGATCATATCGAGAGTGGTTTCCTCGATCTGGAGTATAACTGTTTGACCGGATTTATCCACTCTGGATACCTTCCGAGCGTGGCCACGCATTTCCAGTTCATTACTCCTCGAGTGGCCCTGAGATATTGTTTTAACCCTGACAAGGGGGTGGACAATTCCTATCGCACTTATTCCTTTCGACTAGCCACAGCCATCATAACCCAAAATATGCCCATTTGACCCCATTTACGAAGGTCGTAGTAACACAAATCAAAGTTAATCTGAAACTGTGCCATCTTAGGCGAATAGTCTTTAGTCAAAAGAATCGACTCATTAGAATACTATAGTAGCTCTCGCCACGACCAGGCTATATAAATTTGCCAGAACTCTATAAGCGGTCACTGCCCGACAAAGTGTTTCTAACAGTCTGCCTATGTGATCGACTAGTCATCTCACATGACTCTATGGCACTTGAACTTGCCATCAATCGCATCACACTCTAGTCACTTCGAGATGTCACCTCATACAAGCGACTATGGGCTAATACTATGTTAATCCGGGTTCACTTTAACGGGGTTCAACGTTGTCTCTACAACCCGTTTGGATGTAACAAAGTATAATAAAAGAGTTTTAAAGTAAAACTCGAACGACAAATGCGATTATCACATATGAATAGTCAATGCCTGATTACTATTTCATGTTCTATAATCTAATTTGATCTTGTATGTAGTTGTTCATTTCAATTCAATTGAAATGACATGACTCATCATGTTTAGCCTTTGAGAAGGCTTTGTTTAGTAGGTTTTATCAACTTCTTGTACCTTACTCAACCTTACTACATACTCGTTTTCCTTTGTAATGTATACATTTGCATTACAAAACTTTCTGAGTACGTGTCGAGATCCAATCAAGACATAGGCCCTTTAGCCTAATAATAGCTCCCACTGTTTTCACAGTGTGCGGGACTCATCCTTCTTGCACATCTCATGATTGCAAGTGTACCCAATTTCCGTTATAAATATCTCCCATTGTTCTTTATTGCCTAGAACGATTCTAGAAAATCTACTTCTTAATTAACATTGCCACAATGGTATCTTAACCATCCTAATGTGTTTTGATTATGGTTTTGTCGGAAATCATGCGCACTCTCAACTGTCAATTGTCACTTGTGTAACACCCTTACACAAAATTGCATCATAAACACTTTGCTTTACTTCCTTAATGCTTCTGCAAGCACTTAAGGGTAATCTTTATGGCTTACTTGATAAAGATTACTTAAATTCGATTTTGAAAACAATTCATCATACTCAAAGTATATGAAGTGTTATACATCATTTTCTATTTAATTGATTCGGCAGCGGAAGCAAATGGAATCAATCAAATATGTTCAATTTAATTGAACTAGTCATGAATCTTATCAACATAAGACTTCTTATTGACGCTAATATCATGTAGATTTATCTTCATAAATCTGGATATTAAAGATGTATTATTGTAACACCCCCATATCCAGAGGAGCCTTAACTAGGCCTTCCTTAGCATATAAGGGCGTTACCATCTCGGTTGCCCGAGGAAAGTAATTATCAAACGTCAATAAAAGAACTATTACGTTATATTACAAGCGGTTTAAACAACAAACGATGTAAAAGGTACAACTCAGAGCTACTCGCTACCATAAATAAATCTCGTGAAGACTCATCCCTGCCCGGACTCCAGCTATCCACAACATCAACACCTGCTAAGACCGACTGCTCACCATAAGGGATCACGGCAGACACATAACAAACAAACAACCACTCAAGATCAGTACTGAGACAAGATAAGACAATGGCAACTACAAACAACAATACAAACAATGATATTAGTCCCAACCGCAATCACAACAATCCAACCAAATCATCATCGATCGTCCACCTTTGGACCCGATTACGCGATGGGGGACCGCGGCCGTTCCCACCTAAGCCCCGCTCATCATACCGAGCGATAACCCTGTCCATTAATGTGCACATCCCCTTCCGTGGCGGGTTCCACGAAGGGCGAAACTAGGGCGTGAAGCCACTCCCGCAAGTGACCTCACTCAGCCGAGAACGCATCTCGAGAACCATCAACAGCCATCACAACCACAATCACAACACACACAATTACTATATCAAACAACCACAATACTACCACAACGACCGACACACTAGACCATCTACAGAAACTGAGTAGGCGAACCTACCTTTACGCAACCGCAACCAATCCATGCCGACAAACAACATATCCAGCGAGCAAGCAAAGCCTAAAACCACCATACAAACATCTATTACAACAAGCAATCCTAACTATAGGGAACCAAGGCACGGATGATGATTATGACATACCTATTAGGGAGAAACTCAAAGAAAAGACCGCTACCCGACACCAGTGACGCCCTCCCAAGGTTCAAAGATCTTCAAAAAGGCTTCCATGGAGGTTTTGAGGTGAAGGGAAGGGAAAGGGGCGACTGAAGGATAGGAGGAAAGTGGCGGAAGTGATTTGCGGATTTAACAAAACGCGATATAAAACCCTCGCTGAAAACCAGGTACTCGATCGAGTACCCAACCTACTCGATCGAGTGGCCCCCTACTCGATCGAGTACCCTAGCTACTCGATCGAGTAGCCCCTACTCTACCGAGTACCACTCTTAACACGCAGCTCAAACAGGTTTTGGCACACTTTCCTAAGACTACTTCCGCTCCTAAGGTCGGTCAACGATGGTCAAAGGGTCCCTAAAAGGGCGGGTATTACAGTCTTCCCCCCTTAAAAAGAACTTCGTCCCCGAAGTTCACCTCACCCATCTCCCTCTCGAGACACGAGAACAACACGTCCTCACCCATCTTCCCGCTCAACCCATTACTCCCTGGAAACACCATTCCCCCCCCATGTCATCATCATCACCGTCTATACTTATATCTAATGACTTTTACTACTATCATGCAAGCACTATTACCGTTAACCGTTACTTTATATACATATAAACATCAGCCCGCAATGCGAATCACCACCCACGATCACCCGACGTACAGTGACAACTATCAAACTATCGGTCTAGAACATGTCTCATATCAACTTTCACGTGGTACAACTGATGCCACCATATTACTTGGTAACATGATGCAAATACGATTCATCGCACTATAACTTTTCTCCATAACCGTCTTTTGAAACATACAACCACACTCCCTTAAGAACTATAGCAAGTCGTTATATTTTTTTTTTTTTTTACATGATACCAACCACATTATAAACAATTACCAATAACATTATAAACGAGCTAAACATTATTCAAAACAACCTTTTTATTTCGCGACATTACTCTTCCCCTCTAAAAAAGAACTTCGTCCCCGAAGTTCACCACCCAAATATCAACGCGTATTACTTATTATTTGTATCTTAACATTAAAGGAAACCATTTTATTTGTTGTGGACATTACTCGCTAACTACATACTCGTTAAATTAGAAATCGTACCCAAGTCACCGGAATAACTAGTTACCGTTGACAACACACGTTTAAAATGATATGCACAAATATAGGCGAAGTTACAACTCCGATAAATAGATCGTAAGGAGGCGTATGGAATGCTAAAGTAACCAGAAATCATTACCGCTTCACTAATTGCGACAAATATGCTTATAACACTTCAATCACGACTTGTAACATATGAAATTAACAGTTCAAAGGTGTTACTACGCACTAATAACCACATTAAACATTAAACTTGCCGTTATAAAACAATTGAACATTTTTAATTTTCAAAAACCTCCTGTAACAGTGCTACTCGATCGAGTAACTAGCGGTACTCGATCGAGTGCCATGCTACTCGATCGAGTGTCTTGGATACTCGATCGAGTGGCCTACAGGTCAGAAACTTTTCTCATTTCATCCTGTAGCTACTCGATAGAGTACGGGGTACTCTGTCGAGTACCTACAGGCCAATTCTTCATAAAACCTGTCACGAGTTAACACCCATGCGCATATTTGTCATATAAAACCGAGTCGGGACGACTTCCCGACTTCTAATATCCTGCAACCAGCTAGAATATCAATTCCGGCCTTATGGCCAATCATACAAATCCAACTAAGTCTCAATAATAAAAGGAAACAACTACCAAAGTCTAACAACAATATCACCATCTAACATCAACTACTATCAACAAAGATAAGGACGAGGAGTATCACTCCTCCTATTTCTTCTTTCTTTCTTCTTTCGAACATCACCTCATCATTACCACCACCACCTCCAGCCATACCCGCACCTGATGAACCCACTCCCGCATCACCTCCTGCTCCTTCTCCCGGGCCCACGTACCATGGGGTCAAGCCACCGTAAGGGAAGGACTGAGGTGCCCCCCACGTCGACTGATCCACCCCGTAGGAATGGAAAACCCCTGTGTAGTCCCCGACTCCACTCCACCACACCGGGTGAGGTCCCTCGGTCCCTATCCCCTGAGTGTACGCCATCTCGTGCATGTTCCTGAGTGTCAGAGTAGATGACACTCTCTCCGCCAAGTAGCTGGATCGCGTCTCCGGTGTCGAGGTAAGGGTAGCATGGAAAAGGCTGCTCTTTGTGGTGCTACTGGCTGTGGCCTAGTCTCCGAGGCCCTCTCCCTCACTCGACGGGGTCCCCTCACCACTCTGGGTCTCTCTACCACCTGAACTCCCGCATTCTCGCCCTTCGTCGGCTCCGGCATCTCCTCGAGGATGGTGCCGTCGATGAGATAGGTCTCAGTAGGCCAAGGGTCCGTCATCATCCTCCTCCTCCTCGTCATCGGAGTCCACCGTCACTACGTCGGGCTCCAAGGGCTCCGTGGGTGGGAGGTGCTCAGGAGCTGGAATCTTCATCCAACTCACCCCATGCACCCTCCATGCTAGGGTGCCCGTCGACCAAGGTCCTCAACCATTTCAAGTCGAGATAGTATTCACGATCCATGGTAGGCACTGGGGTAGCTAGAGGCACGTACGCCGGAGAAGCCTCAAAGGAGGTTAGCTTTTCACCTAACCGAGTGGCAATAGCACCACAACTCGGTGCACGGGAAGAGGAAGAAGCCATCAAGGCAAGGGCAGCACAAACTATAGAAGGAGCATTAAAGACCACTTTCCTGGCCCGCTCCGGGTTGAGGTACGACATCAAAAGTAAAACCTCATGATTGTTCAATTTACTGATATCCTTTCGGTCATAGAAGAGGTTCGAAAGAGAATGGAGAAAGATCCTCAAGGTAATATGCTGAACATCATTAATCAGCATGTTGCTCGAGGCGGGAGCTTGCTTCCCAGTCAAGCAAGGCATTAGGCGGAAGACGCCGCACTCAGCTGGAATGTCGGTAAAGGAGTCCTTGGGAGGCTTGGCCAACCCAAGGTGAGAGGCAAACAGGTCCATAGTCAACAGAAAACTGGTATTCATCAATCTAAACTCGACAGTCTGACCCGTTGGGTCATAGTTAAAAGAGCTCATGAACTCCAAGGTAAGAAAAGGGTAAGTATGCTTCCTCAGCCTATACAAACCCGTAAAACCCAAGGTCTCGAATATGTGACGGACATCCGTCTCTATCTCCAACTCCTCTAATACACTGGTGTCTATACACTTGGTAGGTCTCAATTTGCGTTTTTGTAAGGCTACAAAACGCTCCCTTTGCTTGAAGTCAACAAAAACAACTGTAGGGTATTCGGGGACTGCGGGTACCACAGGTCCACTTCCTTCCCCTAGCTCAGGTGGGTTACCCCTCCCCCGTTTACTTTGGCGGGTTCCAAGGTTCGATCTCGGCATCTCGCTTTAGGTATAAGTTCAAACAATTTGTATAAAACATGTAGGCATATACTTCATACAATTTGAGTTCTATATACTTAGCAAGTTCACTAACTCATCAACCAGTTCAATATTTGAAGCACATAAATCATGCCATTAAACTTAGATGCTCAGCTAGGTACACGCATTTCATTAATGGTTTCCTCAATTTTAACATATAGTCTCAGTTTGTAGCCACTTATAAACCGCAATTATGAAAATTTGGCATGTGAACACATATTCTCAGCAATTCGAATATCCTAGCATGCTTCTAAAGGTCGTTCCATTTACATTGCTAATTACATGTTACTAATTCAAGAGAAAGAATAATTTATGGTATATCATCATCACTTTCATATTATGTTCAACAACTCAACTAAAATTTTCAGACGGTCTTTACAGCTGTGAAAATTTCGGCATATATTCATCACTCATCGATTCTATTAGCATAATGAAGTTCAACTCATGCTTATACTATCAATTACAACATCAATTTTCCAATTATAAATCCCGAATTTCCATTTAAGGCACTTTTAAGACGGAGTTTTAAGGCAACTTTCTAAGGGTAAAATCATCAAAATCTATCCTCCAACATGATATAAACAATACTTAAGGCTCAATTCTTCCATCTAATCATTGTAAAACAACCAAAAATCGATTTCAATTTTGGAAACCCTAGAAATTTCGGGTTCAATATTTGCAATTTCTAATCTAATTTACAGCAATTAACCATCAACAAACATGGAAAGAAGGCATGTGAATCATGTTTCAACAATTAAAAGCACCAAATTGGTCATTATAATCGAAAATTTCAGATTGTTTTACTTTCTTAGCACATTCAAAGCAATAAACCATGTACATTAGGAAGAATAGCATGCCTTGATTGATGAACAAGTAGAGAAACGAAATTAAACTAAGAAATCAACCCCAAGAATCACTACTAACCCAAGAGAATGAGAGGATTTGAGAGGGAATAAGGGATTGGAAGTAGGTTAAGTGGAGGTGTGTCGAAATATAGAGGAATAAGAAGAAGAAATAGAAAGATGAAGGGTTTTAAGAAAACCCGTAGGAATTACTGCACAGTAACCTACTCGATCGAGTGCCTGGGGTACTCGATCGAGTACCACCCTACTCGATCGAGTAGGAGCTAAATCATCGAGTAACTGCAGGAATTTTCCCACATCCCGACATCATAGCTTCCTAATTAGATCGAGTGAGGTCTACTCGGTCAAGTAAGCACTCGCACTCGGTCAAGTATAGTTAAGTACTCGATCATAAGTACGAAGTAACTTGAAGATTCCTGCAAAAACAACACCGCGTGTCGATTCCAACTAAGTTCGGAATTCGGCACTCATTATCAAGTTCATTCACGCATTACTATTATTAACAAAGCCTACTATATTGTCAAACAAATGAAGTTTATTCCACTTACACTACACCCATTACCCTACTCGGTTTACCTCCCGAATCTTCCGTAAACATAATCACGTCATCGTATTACATTTAAGCTTACTTTATATATTACTACTAAATTGAAACATTTAAATTAACATTAGTTCATTCTTTCATTTGACATGTAATTGCATAATTTTCATAATAAATGAATCTATCACTTCTCGCATAAATGCATAATTTTAAACAACTTAGTCGATCATGTCTTACATTCTATCATAAGCAATTCACCTTGCACGAATCAAATATTACGCAGCGGAAAAATTTCGACCATCCCATAAGGCAATAACGCATTACCATATGCTATGTCTCGAATTATAACTCACTATACTATAATTATCATCATAGCAGCTACATAAGCCTTCGTCACATATCTCATAACCATCATACAAGCTCACTAATCACCCAACGAGCTTCAATAATCTCATCAATAATTACCATACTCGGCCCAAACATTACTATCACACCTCTATTAATTCTAACAAAAACTTAACCGGAGGTAGCTCCGGCACAATTAACATACATAGCACACATAGACACACGGACTCCACATTCCCATCCCATGTGACTGGCTTAAGTGTCATGGGGCCAAGATTTTGAAATGAGGGCGCCTACTCACCCAAAATCTAGCATCAGCCGGGGCTCCCATTACACATACACCAGGTTCATTTTATTAGACTCCCTACGTTCATTATGTTCATTTGTTACAGGTTCCAAAATCGTCGCTCTGATACCACTTTGTAACACCCCCATATCCAGAGGAGCCTTAACTAGGCCTTCCTTAGCATATAAGGGCGTTACCATCTCGGTTGCCCGAGGAAAGTAATTATCAAACGTCAATAAAAGAACTATTACGTTATATTACAAGCGGTTTAAACAACAAACGATGTAAAAGGTACAACTCAGAGCTACTCGCTACCATAAATAAATCTCGTGAAGACTCATCCCTGCCCGGACTCCAGCTATCCACAACATCAACACCTGCTAAGACCGACTGCTCACCATAAGGGATCACGGCAGACACATAACAAACAAACAACCACACAAGATCAGTACTGAGACAAGATAAGACAATGGCAACTACAAACAACAATACAAACAATGATATTAGTCCCAACCGCAATCACAACAATCCAACCAAATCATCATCGACGTCCACTGGACCAGATCCTGCCCGATGGGGGACCGCGCCGTTCCCACCTAAGCCCCGCTCATCATACCGAGCGATAACCCTGTCCATTAATGTGCACATCCCCTTCCGTGGCGGGTTCCACGAAGGGCGAAACTAGGGCGTGAAGCCACTCCCGCAAGTGACCCCACTCAGCCGAGAACGCATCTCGAGAACCATCAACAGCCATCACAACCACAATCACAACACACACAATTACTATATAAAACAACCACAATACTACCACAACGACCGACACACTAGACCATCTACAGAAACTGAGTAGGCGAACCTACCTTTACGCAACCGCAACCAATCTATGCCGACAAACAACATATCCAGCGAGCAAGCAAAGCCTAAAACCACCATACAAACATCTATTACAACAAGCAATCCTAACTATAGGGAACCAAGGCACGGATGATGATTATGACATACCTATTAGGGAGAAACTCAGCAAAAGACCACTACCCGACACCAGTGACGCCCTCCCAAGGTTCAAAGATCTTCAAAAAGGCTTCCATGGAGGTTTTGAGGTGAAGGGAAGGGAAAGGCGACGAAGGATAGGAGGAAAGTGGCGGAAGTGATTTGCGGATTTAACAAAACGCGATATAAAACCCTCGCTGAAAACCAGGTACTCGATCGAGTACCCAACCTACTCGATCGAGTGGCCCCCTACTCGATCGAGTACCCTAGCTACTCGATCGAGTAGCCCCTACTCTACCGAGTACCACTCTTAACACGCAGCTCAAACAGGTTTTGGCACACTTTCCTAAGACTACTTCCGCTCCTAAGGTCGGTCAACGATGGTCAAAGGGTCCCTAAAAGGGCGGGTATTACAATTATATTACTCCAAAAGTCTTAAATCATTCTCAATGATCAATATGTCATCCACATATCGAACTAAATAAAATTTCCGTAACTCCCACTAAACTCCATGTATAAACACAACTTCTCGACTTATCGAGAAAAGTTTTATAACATGATCAAAACATTGATTCCAACTCATTGATGTCCTACTTAAGATTCTCTCTTAAGTTTCACATTATCTTAGGATTGCAAGAATCTATTAAACTCAAGACATGTATTGAATACATTCCTTCTATTGAAGAAGTGGGTTTTAGATTCACTCGCCATGTATTTCATAATAATGAAACACAATCCCTAAGAAGATCCAAATAGACTTAAGCATTTCAATTAGTGCAAAACTCTTTGCAACCAATCTTACTTTGAAATCTTTCTTTATTAGTGCAAAACTCTTTGTCACTAATCAAGCCTTTTTATTTCGGATTTTCATGGCTCTAAGCCTTATATTGAGTTGTGACTTAAACACTCTTATGTAAGTCATATGTTCATTACTTTCTAGAAGTAATCAACTTGAATCAAACAATTTCTTTTGTAAGTTATAAGCTCTTTACTTTCTTAAAAGTAGCATGAATTCATCATTTTTAACAAGTGACGAATTTAACCTCCTAGGTTTTGAAGAAACAATGTCTTACACAAAACGTCTCATGTAGCCAAGAAAGACCAGTTTCTTGCGACATAACATTCTCTGTGGCATTCTTTGTGGCTCTTGAATAATTTCTCCCACTCTGTCTTCTAGAAATAAACTTGTATTTTAGAAAGACAGCTTCACGAGCCGCAAACCCGTCGTACTCGTGATTATAATAAGGAAAAATGAGCATTTGTTTCTTTTGAAAACTTACAAACATGGTAACCTACCATTTCATATCTCATATGATTCTTTTTAGATTTAGTGGAAAAATAATTTAGACAAAAATGATAAAATCCCCAAAAGGATCAAGTAACTCAAGGTAACTTGATTGAAGTTCAAACCATATCGAATAGCGTTTGATTTCTTATCCAACCACACATTATTTCATAATGCGTGCTAAGAGAGATTAACTTGTGATACTATATCACATTTCCTTTGGCTTATATCAAAGTCTTCACTTTGATAATCCCATCACGACTAAATCATGATTCCTTGAACTCTTGAACTTCTTCAAAGATTTCTCTATTTACCTTATTAAGTGAACACATTAGTGTCAACTTAAATCGTTGGTAAAAGATGATGATCAACCCATTTTGGATCGATGATTTACAACCTCGATCTCCTTTTCAACCAAAAGGCATGAGATATCTTGCTTTGAATACAAGATACGCATAAACCATAAGATCTAATGGTTTCAAGAGTACTCGATAACTCTTTGCGTTAATCATTCCAGAATCTAAGGTTTGATCTTGGGTTACCAATTTGAGTCTTGCATCATCTTTATGATATATCATTCTAGTTTGGTTTAGAATATTATCACCTTGATAATGGGCTAGCCATACATCAAATCGTGGTGTATAGGGTCACAAAAGTGAAACCTCTTTTGTATCTTAACAAGTTTGTATTCTTATTTAGAGTTTATGTACTTAATAGTCACAATTAAGTACAACTCCAAACCCGAAAACTAGATTTAGTACACAATGACTCTATCTCTCGACTTCATTGTTGCTAGTCGTCATATTCTAATCATCCTATGTATCAAACATAATGATGAAAACCACCACCGGTTTCTAATATTGACGAAGTAGTACTAGCAAAATTTTATGTTAATCAAATAAACATTTAAAGAAGAAGGTCCGATTAGATGTCCCACGACTAACTTGTTGATTCTTCAATAATTTGGGGTAGTTTCCTTTCTCGTGTCCAACATTTAAGACAATGGAAACTTTATCGGTCGGGATTGATAGGTTTAGTATCGTCATTCTCAACAACTTTACCTTTAACATTACCTTGTATCAATTCCATTATAATCTTTACTTCTTGAACCTCGTCCTCATCTTAACGGTTTAAGAGAATGCTCCCACTTAATTCAATGAGTCTTTGCTTTGAGAAGCAAAATTGAATTCATGAAGATCACTCTTCATTTGTTCGTTTTAGTCTTAAAACTTTCATTGAAGTGGTTGCGTTATTTTGGTCAATTACGAATTCTTGACAAAACTAATTACCAAAACAATTTATCGCTTCAAGGTACTTAATTCATTTAAGTACATGAAAAACAATCCATTGTAAGTAGATGTGTTAGTCTAGAATCAAAAACCTGTTTGATAATGAATAACTTTAATCTATACTCTTTGCAAGAGATCCTTAGCAATGGTTAATTCGAGGTCTTTAGAAGAAAATTCAAATTTTGTCTTTAGTTACGATGTTTTTTTTTGGTGAAATGTGAGTCATTGTATTATATATCAAAACTTAAAACCGTATCATTTACAAGGAAAAAGAGAGATAATCTCCCAATCAAGCTACCAGTATAAAAATCCTACTGCAAGCCAACACTCCTAAGCATAGCTAGGCTAGCTTGATCCGTAGATGGACCAGCTTTGAATTTGATACGTCTCATGGCTTCCTCTTCAATCCGTTTGGCAACAATTTCAGGTCTGGTGATGAAGTTATTTATCCTTGCATTATTTCTCTGCAACCAGACATTATAGCAGTAGGCATTCATCACCACTGCCATTATCTTCCACTGAATAGACCCCGTATTACCTGCTACCATGTCATTGACATTAGGCATAGGTCTGCCAAGCCAACTTTCCAGCTTACCTCTGATCCTGCTGCTGTAAGGACAGTAGATAAAGAGGTGTTCATGAGTTTCGCATACATCTCATCAAAGAATAACAAAGTGATTATCATTGCTGCAACCAATTCTAAACAATTTATCTTTGATGTTCAGTCCTCCATGGAGAGTAATCCAGGTTATCATTGAATGCTTAGGAGTGTTCCAGCTATTCCAGACCATTTTAGTCCAATCCAGTATAGGATGAGGCATGACCAGCCAGTAATATCCTCCTCTGATTGAATACCCATGAGTTTGAGCAGTCCAGGTATCATCAGTAAATCCATCTTTCAGCAACTCTTTTACTTTACACACATTTTTCCAGGACCAAGGGGCAGTTGCAGGAGGCTTATAGGTATGCCATTGCTGCTGTTTTATGTAAACCTGATTTATCCATCTAATCCATAGCCTATCTGCTTTTGAATAGACCCAATTCACCAATTTACCAATTGTGGCAACATTCCATAGCTCAGCTTTCTTTATCCCCAGACCACCTTGATTTTGGCGAGAGTAACCTTGTCCCAAGCAACTAAGGGCACTCTATGATATTCGAGCTACCATCCCAGAGGTAGTTCCTACAGATTGCTTCAATTCTTTTGATGACACTCTTTGGAATGATAAACATAGAAGCCCAGTAACTGTAGAGTGTATTTAGCACTGAATTTATGAGAGTAAGCCTGCCAGCATATGATAATTTTTTGGCTCCAAGACTTCGAATTCTCCCTACCATTTTCTCTGTCAGACTATTACATTCCTTCTTTGTCGATCCGCCGACAGATTGAATGGGTACTCCCAGGTATCTAAAAGGCATCTGGCCCTCACAGAAGCCAGTGACTCTCTTGATATCCTCCTGCAGAACCTCATCCATTCCATTAAAAAAGATTTCTGACTTGGTATTATTCATATTAAGACCAGTTGCGTCTGAAAAAGAGGAGAATGCTCTCATGAGAAGCATGACAGAGTGAGCATTTCCTTTGCAGAATAAGAGCAGGTCATCTGCAAACATCAAATGTGTCAATTTGAGGGATTTGCATAAAGGATGGTACTGGAATGGCCATTTCTCAGTTGCAAATTTGATCAATCTTGTCAAAT
This sequence comes from Silene latifolia, assembly GCF_048544455.1. Lineage (NCBI taxonomy): Eukaryota > Viridiplantae > Streptophyta > Magnoliopsida > Caryophyllales > Caryophyllaceae > Silene > Silene latifolia. The sequence continues at coordinate 185,280,013 of NC_133537.1, read as the reverse complement.
ACTTCATGCACATGGTAAAGATCAGAGGCGATATAGGGTCTCCTTGTCTAAGCCCTCATTGCCCCTTAAAATATCCAAAATTGCTTCCATTTAGTGATAAAGTAAATGTAGTAGACTTGACACACACCATAACCAGTTGAGTAAAATGAGTAGGGAAGTTGAGTCCATGAAACATTTGTTCAACAAACTCCCATTCAACAGTGTCATAAGCTTTTTGAAGGTCAATCTTGAATAGACATCTAGGAGAGACACCCTTCCTTGAATACTCAACAGTGCCATTTCTCAGTTACGATGTTTTAATGGAGTTTTGAATCGAAATGATATCGTATATGAATTGTGGTAAAGAAATAGAACAATATAACAACGGAATAGTGGAAAACTTAACATTTATCGTTTTATTAATACTTGTAAACAATAAGTAAAGCATTTACATAGTGACCTCTACCCAACTATGATAAATGATTCCAAGATCCAAATTCATATTAACTTGGGGCACGGTGTGCCGAAATACCCTTTATTAATATAACTCGGTGGATTAACTCTTTAATCGATTCTACTTTTAGAACTCTTGGTCGATAAAATTACATTAATATTTTATCTCTAGCCCGAAACACATCCGGAAATACATCGTGAATACTTTCGTTGAGTTCAACCCAAATTTCGAATAAATGTGTCCGTGATCCAAACCCATATCAACTTAGAGCACGGTGTGCCGAAATACCCTTCATTAACATAAATTCGGTGGATAGACATTTATCACCCCACTTCACCAACGTAACAAGGTTTGTCTTACGGTAAAGCCGGCTCAACTCCCTTGCGAAACTGGTACTTCATGGGTTTCTAATTTTTGGTAAGGCTAAGTCTCAATTGTTTATTTTAGCGAGAGGTCATGTCAATTTATTATCTATCACGTTTTAAGTGAACTAAAGCGGTGAACTACGATAATTGTAATTGACACGGTCGATAAACTCGATTAAAATGACAATGCATGTTTTAGTTATGGCGATTTAGCGATGCATGCGACATATAAATAAAATGCAAAGCATAAATAAAATAATCCTAGTATGGCCTTTCTAAAATAGAAAAACTATTTAACTATTACATATTCGGAAACCAACTCCATTGGTCCCTTGAACTTCGGTTGAGGCACGCATCTCGAGGTAACACCGTCTTTATGTATTTCCTTCTTGAGTGACACCGTCTTCAAGAAACTCCGAAATAAATAAATTACATAACAAATTACATAATTTCCTATTATACATTTGTAATTAAAATAAAATAAATCTATTAAATTATAAAACGGTGATACGAGATCACAATAAATTACAACCGAATCGATATTTCCATACATTTCGGGTAATATCAATTAAAAACTAAGGCCATACTAAGTAAAAATACATAATTCAAAATTACATAAAATAAAAATTATGACAATCATAAATAAAATGCAGCATTATAATATGTATGAACATGCTCAATTTTATGCTAAATCGCCTTTAAGGAGCCAATATCGTATATTACACGGTTTTTACGGATTTGCGTGATTCAACGTTTTATAATCACAAAAATTACATAAATTCATATTTATGCACAAGTTAATTACCCTAACCAACTTAGGACTCAAAATTAGTCTCCACTAACTATTTGACCATAATTAACTTTTATTTCTAAAATTGTTCATTAATGGACCTAAAATTACAATAAAAATGCTATAAACTTCAAATAAATCACAAAAATTTCAAATAAATTCAAAATTTGAAATTTAAACTCATGAACATTCTAGAAAAAAATACCATGACACTCATAATGTTCAAAAACTTAGGTTAAAAAATTTCGAAAGTCATCGGGAAAAAACAATGTTGCGGTTTATCGGATTTATCAATAAAAATCATAAAAACATGAGAAAAATTATATTCATCAACTTTTCAATTTTAGATCTGAAAAAGATAATAAAATACAACATGTGACGTTTTTCCTTAGTCATGAAGTATGTTTTAGCAATTTTTCACTAATTAAGTCACTATTTATGCTATTTTTCATCAAAAATCCATAAATCATGCATGAAGACTTCATTATAGCCTATTATTTTACACACATCTTGTAAAATTTCATGTGACAACATAATAAATTTCTATGACCAGATTCGAAATATTTCTCATATTAACCTATTTTCCATCTAAATCCGATTTTTATCATGAAAAATCCATTTTTCGAGCATAAGAACTCATAAAATTATGAAAATTTCCAGATCATCTAAAAATAATATATGTGAAAACATATCCAAAAACCACTGGAAAATTCGAAGTTTAGCTAATTTTCGTCCAAAATTGACATTTTTATCATAAAAATCACATTTTAATGCCAATATTATATAAAATGAACAATAAAATCCATAAATTAACCAAAATATCCTAAATACATTTTAGGATCAGAAACTTTAACATGAATAAATTATTTTCGTGATATATCATAATATCACAAATTTACAAGTTTTGTTTGTTAATCATATAACTCGGAAAAACAATAACCGATTTGCATGCAAACAACCTTGTGCTCATGATATCGCTTGTTGGAAATCTAGATCTCTTTATTTAACATATTCTTATATGTCTCAAATTAATTTAGTCATAAAATTAACTATAGATCTTATGCATGCAAACAATATAAAATATAGAGAAGAAATCATTTTCTCACCATATGATTTTCGGATATATGGGCACAAGTGAGTTCTCCTACTCACTTGTTCTTGAGCACTCCAAATGGAAGAACAAAGATTCAAATATAGAACCCCTCCCAAAAGCATATACCCAAGGAAAACTCATAATAACCAATATTATTTAGATCTAGTAATAATATTAGTTTTACTATAAAATTGACACAAAATAAATTGTATTTTTCTCTTGAAAATTTCGGTCAAGAGGGAGTATTTTGTGTGGTTTATTTCTCTAGAAATCTCATAAGATGTAGAGAGCATATTTATTTTCTTTCTCTAGAAAATTATATCTTGAATGAATGAATGAATGAATGGTAAGAAAAAGAACCTCTCCTTTTCTTTTCTTTTGGCCGAAAATATGGCTTGGGTAGGTTGCCCAATATTTTTCATTTTTTCTCTTCACAAGAGACTAGGCATGCAAGCCTACAACCTAGGGTTATGATTGTGTCTCCATTTAAAAATAAACAACACAATATAAACAATACACTCCCACCCTTATTTTCGGTTTTAAGCATAAAATGGAGAATCCATTTTATTTTGTCATTTGTCAAATTTGTCACATGTAACATGTTACATGACATGTCACAATGTAATGTATTTTTAACATATTAAAAATCAACATACTCATAAAATATGTCATTTACAAAATCGACTAGTAATTCGTAATTACTCGTACCAAAAATGTTTCCAAATTATAAACTACAACATTCTGTATTTATAATAATTTATTCATTCCGTTTCAATTGTTTCTGTAAACAATAATTTTATCTAAGTAATAAAACAATTCGATTACTTAGACCGTGTCTCATTTAATCATATTTACAATAAGATACGTAAATTATACTCACAAAATCATCCGTCAATTTTAAGCAATTTAATTAACTCGTATCGGTATACGATTAATTAAATAATCAATTAAGAGTATTTCCCTATAGGTATGACCTAAGGGGATCAACTGATCACCACCGTCGCACGACAGTAATGTCAAACTCTAGTCAGCCAATCATTACCGATATGTGTGGATCAGTTGACTGTAAAATATTACATCCCACATGTATTCTTAAAATGAGATTTAATCATGATATTTAAATCAGGTGATCGCACTATTGTTGAGGACACATTTCCCAACAGCTCAAGCAATCAAGTTCTTGCTTCAACGGGCAAAAAGTTCAAGAAGAAGGGAAAGAAAGTGAAAAACTTCAAGCAAGTTGATGATGAGTGCCATTATTGCTATGGCATGGGACATTGGCTTAGGAATTGTCCCGTATATTTGCGAAATATAAGGGAAGGAATCATCGTTCCAAAAGGTAAAATTCCTAAGGAAATTTATGTTATTGATATAAATTATACTTCCACTACCACATGGGTACTGGATACCGGTTGTGGGTCTCACCTTTGTAATCATTTACAGGGTTTAAGAGACGTGAAGAGGCTTAACAAAGGAGATGTGGATTTATGCCTTGGAAATGGAGCTCGAGTAGCGGCCGAATCCAAAGGAACTTATGTATTAGCTTTGCCTAATGGATTTGAGTTGTATGTATATAATTGTTTTTATGTGCCTACACTCTCTAAAAACATTATTTCAATCGCCATGCTAGACATGGACGGTTTTTGTTTTGTCATTAAGAACAATCGTTGTACTATTTCTAGGAACGACTTGGTTATAGGCCAAGCTTCTTCCATTAATGGCATTTACATTTTAGAAACCTCGAATCCGACTAATGATATCTATAACATTCAATCAAAAAACTCAAATCAAGTGACCCAAGTAAAGCATTCATTTGGCATTGTCGATTAGGTCACATAAACGAGAATCGCATCAAAAGATTAATTTCAAGTAATGTGATTACACCATTTGATTATCAATCATATGGAACATGCGAATATTGCCTTCTTGGCAAAATGACTCGTAATCCTTTTAGTGGTAAAGGGACACGAGCTAGTGAACTATTGGGACTCATACACACCGATGTTTGTGGACCAATGAGTATCACCGCTCGAGGAATTTATGACTACTTCATAACCTTCACCGACGACTTGAGTAGACATGGGTATGTCTATTTAATGAAACATAAGAGTGAAGCGTTTGAGAAATTGAAGGAATTTCAAAACGAAGTAGAGAACCAATTGAACAAAAGAATTAAGGCACTACGATCCGATCGTGGTGGAGAATATCTTGGCCTTGAATTCGATTCACACTTGAAAGGTCGTGGTATTATATCACAACTTACTCCACCCGGAACACCACAACTCAATGGTGTTGCCGAAAGAAGAAATCGAACCCTACTTGATATGGTTCGATCCATGATGAGTCAAACCGAGCTACCAAACTCGTTTTGAGGATTTACGATTCAAACCGCAATAAGATCTTTGAATAATAGTCCCACTAAGGCCACCGAAAAGACTCCATATGAGATGTGGATGGGAAGAGTTCCCAATATATCCTATATGAAGATTTGGGGATGTGATGCTTACGTCAAGGCAAAGACCGACAACAAGCTTGCCCCAAAGTCCGAAAAATGCATCTTTGTAGGTTACCCCTTGACTTCTCGAGGATACTACTTCTACAAACCTCAAGAGAACAAAGTGTTTGTGTCTTGCGAGGTTGTCTTCTTAGAAAGTCAATTTATTTCTAAGAGACAGAGTGGGAGAAATTTTGAACTTGATGAAGTTCAAGAGCCACAAACCGAGATAGAGACGCAGATGTTCCTTCGTCGTCTAACGCGGTTGTTTCTCCACCACTTAGAAGAACGGGCCGTGTTATTCGCCATCCCGATCGATATGTGGGACTTATCGAAGAAGATGGAACACTCGATGTGTTGCTTTTGGAAAGCGATGAGCCCGCCACCTACAAGGCCGCAATCTCTAGTCCTAATTCCTCCTTATGGCTTGAAGCCATGAAATCCGAAATGGACTCTATGCATGAAAACCAAGTTTGGGACTTGGTAGATTTGCCTAAAGGGGCAAGATCTCTTCAATGCAAATGGATTTTCAAAGTCAAGAATGGCATAGAAGGACATGATGATGTCTACAAAGCTAGGCTAGTGGCAAAAGGATTTACCCAAGTCCAAGGTCTCCATTATGATGAGACCTTCGCCCCCGTAGCCATGCTAAGATCCATACGGATTTTGTTAGCCATTGTCGCATTTCATGATTATGAAATATGGCAAATAGATGTCAAAACCGCTTTTCTAAATGGGAATTTAGAAGAGGAGGTGTACATGATACAACCCGAAGGTTTTGTTGATTCTAAGAATCCTAACAGAGTGTGCAAGCTTAAGAGATCCATTTATGGTCTTAAGCAAGCATCTAGAAGTTGGAATCATCGATTCGATCATGTGATAAAAGAGAATGGTTTCACTCGAAGTGTTGAGGAACCATGCTTATACATGAAATTTAGTGGGAGCAATGTTGTGTTCCTAATCTTGTATGTCGATGACATACTACTCATTGGAAATAATATTCCAATGTTGTCTTCTGTTAAGAAGTGGTTAGGTAACCACTTCCAAATGAAGGATTTAGGAGAGGCACAGCGCATATTAGGTATCCGGATCCATAGAGATAGATCCAAGAGGATATTGGCACTAAGTCAAGAGTCTTATGTTGATAAGATTCTTCGACGGTTCAGCATGGACAAATCCAAAAGGGGATTGGTACCTATGGTAACCGGGACGATATTGAGCAAGACTCAATCGCCCTCCGAACCCCATGATGTTGAACGCATGAAATTGATCCCTTATGCTTCCGCTGTTGGATCAATCATGTACGCCATGATATGCACACGTCCTGATGTCTTATATGCCTTGAGCATGACGAGTAGATATCAAGGAAATCCAGGTGAGAGTCACTGGATAGCCGTCAACAACATCCTTAAATACTTGAGAAGGACTAAGGATTCTATCCTAGTGTTTGGAGGAGACACCGAGCTTTGTGTTAATGGATACACAGACTCGAGTTTTCAAACGGATATAGATGACATGAAATCACAAGCTGGTTTCGTTTTCATGCTCAATGGTGGTGCCGTTAGCTGGAGAAGCTTCAAGGAAGTGTGGATCAGCGATTCAACAACGGAGGCGGAGTACATTGCAGCATCAGAAACTGCCAAGGAAGCTGTGTGGATCAGGCAATTCACGGAAGGTCTAAGAGTAGTACCTACCACCAATGATCCCATCACTCTCTATTGTGATAATAGTGGGACGATCTTCCAAGCTAAAGAGCCAAAGTCTAGTAATAGATCTAGACATGTACTTAGAAAATATCATGTAATTAGAGATTTCATAGAAAGAAAGGAAATTGCGATATGTAAGGTTGGGACGGATGACAACATTGCCGATCCGCTTACCAAGCCTTTATCGCAGGCTAAGCATGATGGACATGTTGCGTCCATGGGACTTAAACGTGTACCAAGTTTTTGTTAGATTTTGAAATGAAATAAAAGTGTTGTTTTTGTTCATGTTCATAATCACATTTGTCTTTTATTTTATTTTTTATACATTGTTACATCCAAACGGGTTGTGGGGACAATTGAACCCCGTTAAAGTGAACACGTATTAACATAATATTTGCCCATAGTCACTTGTATGAGGTGACGTCTCGAAGTGACTAGAGTGTGATGCGATTGATGGCAAGTTCAAGTGTCATAGAGTCATATGAGAATGACTAGTCGATCACATAGGCAGACTGTTAGGAACACTTTGTCGGGCCTAATGACCGCTTATAGAGTTCTGGCAAATTTATATAGCCTGGTCGTGGCGAGAGCTACTATAGTATTCTAATGAGTCGATTCTTTTGACTAAAGACTATTCGCCTAAGATGGCACAATATCAGATTAACTTTGATTTGTGTTACTACGACCTTCGTAAATGGGGTCAAATGGGCTTTGGGTTATGATGGTTGTGGCTAGTCGAAGGGAATGAGTGCGATAGCAATTGTCCACCCCTAGTCAGGGTTATAACAATATCTCAGGGCCACTCGAGGAGTAATGAACTGGAAATGCGTGGCCACGCTCGGAAGATATCTATGGTAGATAAATCCGGTCAATTAGTTATTCTCCAGATCGTGGAAACCACTCTCGATATGATCACTTGCAAGTACGACCTGAAAGACACCTTGCATTGAGTGGGAGATAGTAATAGGACAAGAGAATTGGTGACGCACACTTGTCGAAGACAAGTGGGAGATTGTTGGAATATGTGTCCTCCGACAATAATGCGATCACAACTGTTGATCATGATGATCACATGTTTAAGTCTCATTTTAAAGAATACAATTGGGAAGTAATATTTTACAGTCAACTGGTCTTATATATCGGTAATGATTGGCTGACTAGAGTTTGACATTACTGTCGTGCGACGGTGGTGATCAGTTGATCCCCTTAGGTCATACCTAAAGGATAATACTCTTAATTGATCATTTAATTGATCGTATGACGATACGGGTTAATTAAATTACTTAAAATTGACGGACGATTTTGGAAGTAATATTTACGTATCTCATTATAATCTGATTAAATAAGATACGGTCTAAGTGATCGAATTGTTTTGTTACTTAGATGAAATTATTGTTTAAGGAAACAATTTCATTTGAATGAATAATTTATTATTAATACAAGATGTTGTGATTTATAATTGGTAAAATATTTTGGTACAAGTAATTGTGAATTACTAAGTCAATTTTGTATATGACGTATTTTTATTAATACGTTGATTTTAATCTGTTAAAATACATAACATTTTTACATGACATGTTAAATGTGACAAATTGACAAAATAATGTGTAAAATGGATTTTCCATTTTACACTAAATGGACCGAAATAATGGGGAGTATTAGGTATATATTATGTTAATTATGTTAGCCTAATACTAGCCATGCATACCTACACAATCTTGTGAAGACCACCTTGTGCATGCATTGGCCATTCTCTCCCACCCATACCCGGTTTTTTCCACCCTCCATGCAAAGAGTTTTTGTCTTATTTTTGCATATAGACTACTCTTGGAAAAACATTATTCATTCATTCATTTTCACATCTAAAATAAGATTTTTAGAGAGAGATAAAAATATTCCCTTTTCTTCCTCCTCTTAGCCGAATTAAGAGAACCAAAAATAAATATTTTGGGTCAATTTTTATTTGAATTAATATTGTACTAGTATTAATAATATTAATTTTGTTAAGAGTATATCTTGGGTATTATTCCTTGGGAGGGATTCTATACTTGAATCCTTTGTTCATCCATTAAAGGAGAGCTCAAGAACAAGTAAGAAGGAGATCTTACTTGTGCCCAATAATCTGAAATAACAATGTAAGGGTTGATGATTTCTTCCTTATTTTCTTTATTGTTTGCATGCATAAGATCTATGTTTAATTTTATGACTAAATTAAAATCATCACATATATGAATATGTTAAGTATAGAGATATTGATTTCCAACAGTTTCAATGATTGGTAGAATGAGTGAGTTTGGTTGGTCTATGTTTGCTTGAGGAGGGTTCCTAACTCTATCAAGAGTCCTTATCCTTAAGGTCTGAAAGAGACTCTCGGGGTCGGGGTTGAAGAGCAAAGCTTGATGGTTCCTCATAGGCATGCACTCGATAAACCGTTAGTCTCCTAGTGTTTTTACACATTAGGGCAAGGCAAAAATCACACACTCAACAATGAAGCACACAACTACTAAAGCAAACAAGCAAATGAGTTAAAACTAAAGCTAAGACTTTTAACAAACTAAGTATAGCCTAACGCCATCCTCGAAAACGGCGCCATTTGATGAGTAGATATTTTAGTCGTCATTTCTACTTATCAAAAACAATTTACAATAAACCCGAATTAAGTAGTACAATTAGGGTGTCGGTCTCAAGGATGATGGGGGCTTACACGATAATTTGGTTAAGTCTTAGTTTAGTCAAGTAAATATGGGGATTGGTTTAAGACTAACAACTAAATTTAAATGTAATACTACGGTTTTCCTAAGCTAGTACTCGGCCGAGTATGGCCTACTCGGTCGAGTAAGGGGTGTCGTGTATCCTGGTTTGGCTACTGCCCAGGAACACTCGGCCGAGTATGTGGAATACTCGACCGAGTAGAGGGTACTCGGCCGAGTATAGTCTATACTTGACCGAGTATCCGGTCTGACGGGTGTTATTTCCGCGGTTTTGATTAAAATGATTATAGATTATATATAATCGTTCGTCAGTTTCTAAAGCCATTTCTTCCAAAATATAAACTACGTTTCATTCTCCTCTAATCATCTTCATCAATTCCAAGGCAAAGGTCGTCGATTGTGGGTTCTAGCATCTTATTCCATGTCAATCGTCGTAGTAAGTGTCTCATCCTTATTGATCTATTGTCGTTCTTATTAGTTAACAAACCCTAGTTTGGGTTAATTTGGGGGTTTAGGGTTTGGTTATCATGTGTGTGTTGATTGTTGATTATCATTGTTGTAGGTGACGATGTGGTATTTGTTATGCATGTGTATGATTGATTGCAGCGTAGCGGATTGCGAAAAGGTAGGGTTTTCCTACTCAGTTCCTGTTTAATTGATTTGAGATGTTTTGTTGTACTGTGTATGATTGTTGTCTACTGATCATCGTTGGAGTGTTGGTGTGGTGGTGGTGTGGTGGTAGCGATGGTGTTGTGATGATTGTGGTGGAGTCACTTGCGGGAGTGGCTTCACACCCTAGTTCGCCCTCCGTGGAACCCGCCACGGGAGGGGATGTGCACATTAAGGGACAGGGTTATCGCTCGTTGATGAGCGGGATTTAGGTGGGGATTGGCTGTGGTCCCCCACTGGCGGCGAGGATTACCTGTTGCAATGAATAATCTGGCAGGGTTACACACTTTGGTGTGTAGTCGGTTACTGTGTGAGATCGGGAGACCAGAGTTGGAGGATGTTCAGCTGGTTGCTTTATACGCTTGTCTTACTTTAATTATTCAGTAACTGACCCCGTTTTTCTGTGGTGATCCATTCGGGGATGGTAATTAGATTGTGACAGGTGATGCAGTCGTTTAGCTTTGGGGCAGTCATGGGGAGTCACCACACAAGCTTAGCTTCCACTGTCAAGAATTTTAGTGTCTTTTGTAGTTGTTGATTTCATAACAGTATTTTAGTTTGAGTTTTCTTTGAGATGATGTAAACATTACTCTTTTGTATTTTAATAAATGTGTTTTGGATTGTTGCTTTTGATATACTAACCTCGGGCAACCGAGATGGTAACAGCCTTTCATGCTAGGGTAGTCCTTGGTAAGGTACCTTGGTATGAGGGGGTGTTACATTAAACTAGAGCAAGTAATTGATAAGATGTGTGAACAAATAATTTAAGGACTAGGGTAGTGGGGTTCCCCTAAGCAAGGTTAGTCAACAATGGGTATCAAATGGTTTCCGGGTAAATATTAGTGAAGAAAGCGAGTTAATTTCTTAACCTCATTTTAAGATAGACACAAGAATCATCATTAAATGTCCTATGTCATCATGAACATGCTATCAAGAAACCACATAAACTCTCATTCACAAGGAAGCTAATCAAACATTGTAGAAAAGAATGAACTTTCATACACACATTTCAACAAACACCTTCAATGAATGATTATGAACACTAATATTACCACCCAAAAACACATGTTAACAACCCATTCGATTAACTTAAACCCCCACTTAGGTTCCCCCTAAACCCTAGTGGGAGACTACTCACACATGGTTACAAAGCAAATGTAAACAATTGAGTAAAAACAAACAAACATGGCAACAAACATTTTGTAAAGATGAACAATTACTAAATATCAAAAGGAAATGTAAACTATTGAATAAACAAGACAAATAAAGAAGAGAATTATACCAATAATTAGGAAATATTGCAACTTTGATTGAATTAAAGAAGAAATTCTTCAATATCTTCCAAATACAACCCAATAACCAAATGTAAACAATTGATAATAACTATTACTAAGCTAATTTTACTAAATAATTGATATTGATTAAGGAAAGATTAGTACTTTGATTGGGGAAAGATTACATAAATTAGGAGAGAATTTCAAATCTAGGGTTATGTGTACAAATGATTAAGGGATGGGGTATTTATAGGTTACACCCGAATTAGGTTAGAAATTACAAAGGAGGTAAAATGCGGAAAAGGTGGTCCCATCCGGTGGTCCCAGCCGGTGGGCAGGCCGGTGGGTCGGCTGCCGGTGGCCTGCCCGACTGGGAATACGCCGTAAGAAATGAAGCTGGGAAATATCATCAGGTGCGTCTGGCCGGTGGACCGGCTGTCGATGGTCCACCGGCTGGGCGTTCGTTTGACTTTTCCTTCTCTTTAACTTTTCTCTTTAACCTGCACTCCCAGCCGGCCAGCCGGCTGCCGGTGCCATGCCCGGCTGGGAGTTCGCTAGAATTTCCTTCTCTTTTTCCTTGATGCTATGTGTGTTGGGGGAGTCCCAGCCGGCTGACCGGCTGCCGGCCTACCGGATGGGAGCTCCTCTCAGCATTCCTTCCTCCTTTCTTCATGCTTAGCCTATCAAACCGTCTTTCTGTTGTAGTAAGTGTCCTCAACAATAGTGCGATCACTTGTTTAAATCTCATGATAAGAATACGTAAGGAATGATTCATTTATATAGTCAACTGATCAACATTAATCGATAATGATTGACTAACTAGAGTTTGACATTACTGTCGTTTGACGGTGGTGATCAGTTGATCCCTTAAGGTCACACCTATAGGACAATTCCCTTAATGGATAAGTTAATTAATTGTATATCGATACAAGTTAATTAACTCCTTAAAATTGAACAATTTGTTTTGTGACTGAGAATGAGTATCTTATTGTAATTTGATTAAATAAGATTCATTTTAGTAATTAAAAGATTTTATTACTAAAATTGATTATTGTTTATGAAATAATTAAAATAAAAATGATTGGTTAATTATAATTACAAAATATTGTGAATTATACTAACAAGACCTCTTTTATGCCATGTAATTGAGAATTACTAGACAATTTGTTATTTGTAATTTAATTAATTTAAATAATGATATTTAATTGTTAAATATGCATTAAAATTGATTAATAACATGTTACATGCTACATGTTACATATTGTATGACCTTATTACAAATGACAAATTAACAAACATAAAATGGATGTCCATTTTATAAGTAGGCCGAAATATTGGAGGGTTTTTGAGGTTAGTGGGTGTTTTATTTTAATTGTTAAAATAAAACATAATCATTGCCTAAAAATAGCCTTGCATACCTATGTTTAGATAAGAGAAAAAGCAAAAGGTGAAGGCCATGCATTGGCCTTCTTCACCTCCCCAAACTGGCTCCCCCTCCTCTATAATGAGAAAAATGTTCTCATTTTTCTCTAAAGCATTTTTATCATTCTTATATGCTTCTCCCTATTCCCTCTAAAATAGTTTTAGATCTCATAAATTGTTTAACTAAAATTATAATATTACATTATATTATTACTAGTGTAGTAATACAAATATTATTAGAATTATTAAGGATTACTAGTATATTAATGTAGTTAATTAATATATTAGTATTAAGGGGTTTTGTCTTAGGTGCAACATTGAGGATGATCTCTACACTTGAGAGTTCTTGGAGGATCATCCATTTGCATTATAGCTTAAGAACAAGTGAAGGTAGGAGACCTTACTTGTGCCCATTTTGTGCCTTTCTCAATGTAAGGAAACTGTTTTTCTTATTCTTTTGTTATGCATGCACTTGATCTTCAATGACTAAGTTAAAACGTTAATTAGATCACTATTAGAAATGTCTAATAATAGGTATATGAACCTAACAATTGGTATCAGAGCATAGGATGTTGCATGCATAATCGATTTATAGTTTTTCGAGTTATAAGTAACTTAATTAAAACTAATAATTTGTGATTTATTAGATAATGTCACGAAATCTTATTGCATGTTATATATTCTAGTACTAAAATGTATTTAGGTCATTTTGATGATTTATGGTATTTTATTGCTTATTTTAATGATTTTTAGTGATTTTATTATATTTTATTGGGTAAAATGGTATTTAAAATACTAAAAATAGTTAGACTTAGTTTCTGACCTTGACATTTTTATATGACCTCACATGCACATTTTAGTTATTGTATGTAAAATTTCGTATAAATTTGATTTATTTCGCATGATTTATGATTTTTATGAGATAAAAATGGAATAAATGGAGGTAAAATGGTTAAAAATAGTTAAACTTCGAAACATGCCATGAAATTTTAATATGTTGTCACATGCATATTTTTACTCACTGTGTGTAAAATTTAAGATGAACTTGATTCATTTTGCATGATTTATGAATTTTTTGTGTAAAAATGACATAAATAGTGACTATTTTGGTAAAAGTAGCTAAAATGAATTACATGGCATGAGAAAATTATTTTAGGTTGAATTTATATCCCAATTATCAGATCTAAAGTTAAACAAAATTGATTAGATTAATTTTCATATGCTTTAGATGTTTTATTTGATAAAACCGATAAATCGCAACTACATTTTTCTCGAAATAAATTCGAAAATTTTAACATTAATTTCTGATATTATGAGTGTCATGTATATATTCCAGAATGTTCAAAAATTTGAAATTTGAAATTTGAAATTATTGTAATTTAATTTGGATTTATTTCATAAAAGTTATGATTTTGGGGTCAAAAATGGGCATAAATATTATATCAAGTTGAGTTATTGTCAAAAATTGAGTAATGACTAATTTTGAGTCCTAAGAGAGTTAGAATAATTAACTTGGGCTAAAATTAGATTTTAGTATTATTTAGCGATTTTAATAAGTTAAAAATTGTGAATTTCCATAAAACCGGGTTATATGTACGATATAATTTTAAATAGGGCGATTTGGCACATAACTTGGCATGTTAGATACATATTATAATGCTGCATATTTCATTGTTGGATGTCATATTTTAATTTATGTAATTTTGAAATATGTAATTTTATCTTGGTATGGCCTTAGTTTTAATCGATATTTCTCGTAATGTAAGGGGATATTGATTCGGTTGTAATTTAATGTGATCTCGTATCACTTTTATTTTTACTAGTTTTTCATATTACAAATGTATAATAGAATAGCTATGTATTTTATTATTATTTGTAATTCCGGAGTTCCTTCAAGACGATGCCATTCGAAAAGGCGTTCCGACGAAGACAGTATTCTTGGGAAGCGTGCCACTTGAAGATTCAAGGGACCAAAGGAGTTGGTTTCCGAATTTGTAATAGATTATTTGATTTCTATTTTAGGAAGGCCATACTAGGAATTTTTTTTATTTGCTTTGCATTTCTTTTAATATGTTGCATGCATTGCCAAATCGCCATAACAACATATGCATATCATATCGAGTCTTCGACCGTGTCAATTATAATTATCGACAATTCGACTTTTTAGCTCACTTAAAAATTGATAGACAATAAATTGGCAAGACCTTCACTTTTAAGAGATTGAGACTTAGCCTTACCAAATAGTAGGAGCCCATGAATCTCAATTTCATAAGGGGTATAATACGATTTTTTGGGGTACTTCAATTGACGTTGGGTAAGTGGGGTAATAAATAATTATTACACTTCGAAAATTTGGTTGATCTCAACGAAAGTATTTGCGACCTTAGCCGCAATAGGTTCGGGCTAAAGATGAACTTAACGTAAATTCATCGACCGAGAATTCTAATTGTAGAATCAGTTAAGAGGTTTAACCCACCAAGTTATATTAGTAAAGGTGTAGAGGGCCCGTTGGCTCACATCCAAGTTAATATGAATTTTGGGTCTCGGAATCATTTATTATAGTTGGGTGAAGGTCACTATATAAATGTTATACTTGTCTTAATGTTTACAAGTATTATAACGATACATGTTAATTAATTTCCTTCATATCCGTTTTATAGTTATCTTTTACCGCAATAGTGATGTGATCAATATTTGAGCATATTTAGTCCCCGAATTAGCCTCGCTCCTATGCTTTTTAGTGCATAGTTGGGTCATTTACTATCTTTAGTCCTTTGTTTTGCATATTCTTTGAGGTTTTATTTCCTTGGTAGGAGAGGAGTGCAAACCTTGCATTTTCATGGCAAAATAGAGCTAAATTAATCGAATCTAATGACCAAGCATCAAAGAGAAGACAAGACTAGAAGGCCTTTGTACATAATGAAGTAGATGGGCAATGATGAAGAAGATCCTTGTATCCCCGACAAAATCCCGGAGGATTGTTGGAAGAAGACAAGAAGAAAAGAAGAAAAGGAAGCTGAGGCGGAATCCGCTCGTCCCAACCATCGGGACGCCCGTCCAACAGCTCCCCAGGACGCTCGTCCAAGCCACCTAGCCGCTCGTCCAGCAGCTCCCCAATCCGCTCGTCCCGACCCTTGGACGCTCGGATTCTACTCCAGAGGGACACGTCCTCTTCTTCCTTTCATTTGAGATGCGCATATTTTTGGAAGACTAGCTAAAAGGAGACCCGCGTCTTTTCTTGAGAGGAGTGATTCCTCAAGGACTTAATCGTCATTTAAGTCGTTAGTAACCCTAATTTGTGCACATAATCCCCACTATAAATACCCCATTAGTCTAATTAGATTATCATGTTCTTCTTATCAATCTTTAGTGTAGTTTATATTATTCTAATCTCTCTTTAATCTTGTAATCAACTTCTAATCAAATATTAATACAAATCTCATTTCCTTAATTTCTATTTTGTTCATCCTTTATTTTGGGTAATTGAAGATAATTTGGGTTTATCGGGAGATTGACAACCTTCCATCAATCATCAAGTACTTCTTTTATTCTTTGCATTATTATTTTGGAATCATCATTAGGTATAACTCTCTTAATCCCTTTTTAATTATTATTAATCATCTTCATTTATTCATCATGTTTTGCTTTGTTAATATGATTGACAACCTTGTTAACATGTTAAACTTGATAATGAGTGAGTAGTTTCCTTAACTAGGGTTAATGGGTAATTAGGGGAAACCAACATGGGGGGTGATTCATGCTTAATTTAATATGTTTTCATAATTTATTTGCTTGCTTGTTGTAATTTCAACTTATGCACATGTTATGTTTGATGAAATGTGAGCATATGAATCCTTGCATTTTTTACCCATCACCTACCTTTTCAATGAGACTTGTAAGACATAAACCAACTCGAGTCTCATTAGACCATGCATATAGTTGAGTG
This sequence comes from Silene latifolia, assembly GCF_048544455.1. NCBI lineage: Eukaryota > Viridiplantae > Streptophyta > Magnoliopsida > Caryophyllales > Caryophyllaceae > Silene > Silene latifolia. The sequence goes on along the minus strand of NC_133537.1, from coordinate 185,263,110 downwards.
GGGGAGGATTAAGTCGACTTGTAGGTGTTGTACAATCTAATCGATTCGGCTCCGGGACCCAAACCTTCCTAGGATTGTAAGATATAAACCAACTCGATCCTATCACAACAATAATTGCTTGCTTATAATTTGAGAACATGTTTGTATGATCAATTCCCATGAATCCCCTATGAACCCATGACACCCTAGTGCTTTTAATCAATTGTTTACGTCTCATTTTAGTCATCTTGCTTGTTTACTTTAATTGTTATTTAGTTTAGTGATCTTCTTATCTTAACCCAAATTGTAACACCCCTAGACACCACTACTTGCAATCGAAAATCCTACATCAATACCCGTCCCTTGGGATCCGACCTTTACTTGCCTCTTTACTAATAGTAGAGTTGTTTGTGAAGTTATAAATATTGTTTTGGTCTAGGTGCTCCTAACGATAAGTAACCGAAATCTAAGCTCAAAGCGGACCGACCAAAAATGGCGCCATTGACGGGGACGGTGTTAACTCGATTTAATTTTCTTTGATTGTTATTAGTTGTGTCTTTCTTTGCCTTGGGGAAGTAAAACTCCTCAAGGTTTGTTCTAATTATTTTTGAGTTGTTTGATATTTTGCAAGATGGATATTACAGATTGTTTTGTTGAGGACCATTTGAGTATACCTTTCTTCAAAGACCCTATGCAAGCATTGGAAGCCTTGGAAGCAAGTGAGGCCAAAAATATGCATTGGGAGTTGGAGGTAGATCTTCTTGAGGCCGATCTAGCTAAGAAAGAACTTACTCATGAGCAATATGAATTAGTACATAACATCCTTGTGGAAGCATATCAACCTATGGAACAAGAGCAAGCAATCATAGAAGACATCATGCAAAACGAGGAACAAGAAGAATTTGTCATGGAATTTGAGTATGACGAGATTGATGAGCTTGAAGAACAAGTTGAACATGCCATGAGAATGGAATGTCTAATGGAAATGGAGCAAGTTCTCAATGAACCTTCAATGGAGGAAACTGAGGTACAAGTCCCAACTTTAAAACCCCTTCCCCCAAATTTGAAATATGCTTATCTTGATGAATCTAAGACCAAACCCGTGATTGTTAATGACAAACTTGATGAAAACCAATTGGGAAAATTGCTTGATGTGTTAAAACAACATGAAAAGGCTATAGGTTATAGTCTAGATGACCTCAAGGGGATAAGTCCAAACTTTTGCATGCATAGAATTCATCTAGAAGAGGACCATAGACCTACCATCCAATCTCAAAGGAGATTAAACCCCCACATGCAAGAAGTTGTTAAAGGAGAGGTTATGAAATTACTTGATGCGGGAATCATATATCCCATATCAGACTCTTTGTGGGTTAGCCCAGTTCAAGTAGTACCTAAGAAAGGAGGTACCACGGTAGTGACAAATGAAAAGAATGAGCTAATACCCACAAAAAAGATCACCGGTTGACGTATGTGTATTGACTAGCGAAAATTGAATTCCGCAACAAGGAAGGATCATTTCCCCCTACCATTCATTGACCAAATGCTTGAGAGGCTAGCCTCCAACAAGTTCTTTTGCTATCTTGACGGGTATTCGGGATTCTTTCAAATCCCTATACACCCAGATGACCAACACAAGACCACCTTCACAAGCCCTTATGGTACTTTTGCATATAGGAAGATGCCTTTTGGCTTGTGTAATGCTCCCGCCACTTTTCAAAGATGCATGATGAGTGACTTCTCCGACTACCTAGAAACCATAATGGAAGTTTTTATGGATGATTTTAGCGTTTATGGAAAAGATTTGGACTCATGTTTGCATAATATTTCTCTTGTATTGCAAAAATGTGAAGATGTTAGTATCGTTTTAAATTGGGAAAAGTGTCACTTCATGGTCAATGAAGAAATTGTTTTGGGTCATTTAATCTCGGAAAAGGGCATCGAGGTCGATAAAGCTAAGGTTGAGGTGATAGAGAAACTCCCACCTCCCGTGAATGTTAGAGGGTGAGAAGTTTTCTCGGTCATGCGGGTTTCTATCGCTTTTTTTATAAAAGATTTCTCAAAAATCGCGAAACCCCTCACTCAACTCTTACTTAAAGATGCCCAATTCCATTTCACTAATGAGTGTGTTGAAGCCTTTAATAGAATAAAGGAAGCACTAATCTCGGCACCGATCATTCAACCTCCAAATTGGGAACTACCGTTCGAGATTATGTGTGATGCTAGTAACTACGCCGTTGGAGCAGTTCTTGGCCAACGGGCAGGGAGAGCTTTACATGGTATCTACTATATAAGCAAGACTCTTAATTCTTCCCAAGTGAACTATGATACCACCGAGAAAGAGCTTCTCGCCATTGTCTATGCTTTGGGCAAATTCCGTTCCTACTTACTTGGATCCAAAGTGATTGTCTTTTCGGATCACCGTGCCCTTCGACATCTCTTGATAAAGAAAGAGGCAAAACCAAGGTTGTTGAGATGGATTTTGCTTTTTCAAGAATTCGACTTAGAAATAAGAGACAAGAAAGGAGCCGAAAATGTAGTGGCGGATTATTTGTCAAGGATCCGGTTTCATGATGAAGAAGGAGAAACACCGATCAATGACTCTTTCCCCGATAATATCTTGATGGCTATTCAAACACAACTTGAGAGACATATCACCCCATGGTTTGCCGATTATGCCAACTATATTGTTGTAAGAGTACTCCCTCCAAACTTAAACTACAACCAAAGAAAGAGGTTCTTATTCGAAGTAAAGAGGTATTTTTGGGATGACCCAAGCCTTTACAAGGAGTGTAGTGATGGGCTCTACCGAAGGTGTATCCCAAGGAGTCTTGGAAGGATGTCATTCATCACCTTACGGTGGACACCACGGAGCAAGGAGAACCATTGCAAAAATTCTTCAATCGGGCTTCTATTGGCCTACGATGTTCCAAGATGCAAGGGAATTTATCCTTCATTGTGATGCTTGTCAAAGGACGGGGAATATCTCTTGGAAGAATGAAATGCCACAAAGGGGCATACTAGAGGTAGAGATCTTCGACGTTTGGGGGATCGACTACCAAGGACCGTTCGTGACATCCAAGGGAAACAAATATATCCTTATGGCCGTAGACTACGTCTCAAAATGGGTGGAGGCGATTGCCACCCCAACCGATGATACAAAAATGGTCACTAAGCTCTTTAAGAAAATAATTTTCCCAAGATTCAGAGTCCCTAGAGCAATCATAATTGATGGAGGAACGCATTTTCATGAGAAGAAGCTCACATCCCTTTTGATCAAATATGGTGTTCAACATAGAACCGGCTTAGGATACCATCCTCAAACAAGCGGTCAAGTTGAAGTTTCAAATAGAGAGATCAAGCAAATTCTTGAGAAAGTTGTAAACAAGACTCGTAAAGATTGGAGCATGAAGCTTGATGATGCTCTTTGGACTTATAGGACGGCCTATAAGACTCCCATAGGAGCTTCCCCTTACAAGCTTGTCTATGGGAAAGCATGCCACTTGCCAATTGAGTTAGAATACAAAGCTTTTTGGGCAATCAAAGCTCTCAACCTTGATCTCAAATTAAGTGGTCAAAGGAGGATGATACAAATCCAAGAGTTGGAAGAATTCCGACTACAATCTTATGAGAACGCGAAGATCTACAAGGAAAGGACGAAGTTGCTTCATGACAAGAGAATCAAGCAAAAGGCCTTGTACAAAGGAGATAAAGTCCTTATATTCAATTCCCGATATCGACTCTTTCCCGGGAAGTTGAACTCTAGATGGATGGGTCCTTATGTGATCACCGAGGTAGGCAAGTATGGAGACTTTGAGATCAAATCGGAAGATGGAAGCAAATTCAAGGTCAATGGCCAAAGATTGAAGCCATATTATGAGGGAGCATTCATTGGAGAGGTCGAGGTCACCTACCTCGGGCCTCCTCATCCTTGAAGAAATCATCAAAAGGAGAGTTTGGTGGAGTCCTCCCTAAACCACCACTTGTAAATATACTAACCCTTCTTACTTGTACTTTTAATTTTATTGCATTTCTATCATAAACATGATTCTTTCCATGAGAGTAAGTGAGGGAGGGCCACTAATCATTTTGATGAATGAAGGAACTAGTTTTCAAGTGTGGGAAATATTTCTATCCGAGTGAAAGAAAGACAGGAGGAATCCGAGCGTCCCGAGAGGAAGACGCCCGTCCAAGCAGAGAATCCGAGCGTCGCCCTACTGATCCGCTCGTCCTACTGGAGCTGACAAGCAGTTGTTTAGTTCTGACCTGAAATCCGAGCGTCTCAAGTACTGAGCCGCTCGTTCTATTCTAGACGCCCGTCGTGTTAGGAATCCGCTCGTCTGGTTGGCAAACGTTTCTGGGATTTTTCGCTATAACAAAATCCGAGCGTCTCAAATAAAAAGTCGCTCGTCCTACTGTTGAAAGACGATCGTCCCGACCTAAGGACGCTCGTCCTGGCTGTTTCAAAATCTGGAATTTTTCTCTGTAAAAGAATCTGAGCGTCCCACGTAGAATACGCTCGTCCCCCTGCATCTTTTACTCCCGATTTTCGCAATTAATTTTCTCCCCCACCACACAATTTATGACACTTCATCCTTCTTTCCACTTACAATATAAAAACCCCCTCTCTTATGACTCCAAAACATATCTCAAGCACTCATTCACTCCACAAAAACAAAAACCCCCAAATTCTAGGGTTTCAAAAAAAGGTTTAAAAGCAAGATCTAATCCACAAAGAGCATCTCCATATTTCAACAAATCAAATTCCAAATCTAGAATCAAAGAATGGGACCAAGAGGATCTTCATTTAGGGAAAGAAGAAGACCAAGAGTGAGAGGAAGCTCATCTACTTCTCACATCAACACTCTAAGGAGGGAACATGAAGAGATTGTGGATCTCACCAAGCTTGACGATTTTTCCAACATTGAGTTTGTGAACGATGTTCAAAGGCTTGTCTTTCACCGACTACTTGGTAAGAATATTCTTCCTACCAAATTTCTATGCCATAAAACATTAAGGAAGCTTGGAATATACCATCAAACGGAAGCCCTTTTTGAGTTGTTTGGTCTTTCTACCTTGTTCCACTTACATGAGCAAACCTACCGACCTCTTGTTCATGAATTCCTAAGTTTCTTAAAGATCACAACTTTGAACAAAACAATTTGCATAGAGTTTAGATTGGAGAATGTAACAAGGATGATGACTCTTGTTGAGTTTGCAAATGTACTCAGTTTGGATGTTTCGCCTACCCGAACATCAAAACCTAAGAAGTATAGTGTGGCACCATTGTGGAGAGCCATGACCGGCCGAGACTTTTTGTATATCAAGGAATGTTTAGCATTTCACATCCAAAACCCTATTCTAAGGCTCACTTACCGGTTCTTATCCGGAACTTTTCTTGCCCGCCGAGACCCGGCAATTGTGAATGAGCTTGATCTCGTATTCATGGAATCATATCTTGAGATCCAAGGAAGGAGTGGTTATCATTTTAATGCACCACTTGTACTCCTTGAGAAATGGGCTAAGTTTCGAAATGGGGACGACAATGGGATGAAGCATATCGTCAATGGAGGACTCATTACAAGACTCGCAAAACACTTCAATCCAAGGTTTAATGAGAACAATGAGTACACTCCCCTTCCGGGAAATACAAGGATAAATGAGGAGCTAATCCTTGTGCAACATCATTGGATAACCCACGAGGGTTTTGAAAAGAAAATCAAATGGATAACAAAAGGAAGCAATCCTATCTACTTGCCAATGAACGGTTTACCGATAATTTCACCAAGGAGGGGCCCTCTATCCCCAATCCCGTCATACCTCATCCCCATAAACCCGAACCAAGCAAATCAAGCACCACCACAAACCCAACATCAACAAAATGAGCCACAACAACAAAATGAAAAGATCAAGATACCTCCCTACCCTTTTCAATACCAACCATACAATCACCCTAACCCCTTCATCCTTCCCCGAGACGATTTTATGACGGGAATTCTCCAAGACATGCATCTCCGTCAATATGAAGCCGCCATGGATAGCTACTATGCTCTATACCCTCAATTCCACCATTTGGTTCAACAAGGGAAGGTTAGCGAGGAGGGAATGTTTCCCTCTTGGGCCCAAATGGACATTCTCTTCCCAAACTCGGCAAGAGCAAATGAAGGAGCAAATGGGCAAGAAGGCGAAGGGAGCGATAAGTCTTGTGGTGGAGATACGGTGGAGCTCAATAGTGAGGAAGATGAGTTCATGGACTTCAATGCAAGTGATGTATCCAAATAGGCTTGGGATAGTGACTTAGAGGGGGATGATGGAGATCTCTAGGGATCTCTTCATAGCTTGATGGAGCGGGCAAGAGGCACCCATCAAGGCTTAAGTGAAGTTTCCTTTATCCCTTCTTTTTAACTTTCATGAAAAGAATTTGATGTTTTCATAATTTGTTGTACCATATTTGTTTTGATCATTTATTTTGTGGAGTCCTAGCAACATTAGAGGACCAACACCTTGGCTTCATTAAGGTGTTCTTTATCTTTGTTCCCGATTTGTAAAATCCAAAATGACAATCTTTAGTTTCATGCATTGCATTCCATGTGCATAAACTCTCCCGAAATTCAAGACATTAGAAATAATGTCTATTTTGGTTTTGGGAAGTCCATGCATATGCATTGGGAGCTAATTTAAATTATGCTCTCTGCCATAACAAAAAAACATGCATCATGTAGTGTAGTTTGCATTTAGTTTAGAAATCATGCATATTCATTGCATAATTTTCTATCGTATTGGCCATTGAGGACAATGCCCATATTAGTGTGGGGATGGGAAATTCTAACTTGACTTTTATTCAAAATCCAAAAAAACAAAAATTTTGAAAAATCCAAAAAAAAAAAATTGAAAAATGGAAAATCCAAAAACATGTTCATTCCTTTTTAGTATAGATTTGTATATATTGTGTTTGTTCATCCTTGTTCACATTGATTGACTACGCTACATCCGAGACATGAGGATATTGAAGACCGCTTGGTATGATCTTTCCAATCTCATTTTTCCTCTTTATGTTAATGACTATGTGGCTTTATTTTGATTGATGCGGTATAAACAATGTGAATTTAGGACTTGCATTTAGATTATTTGGCATATTAGTTGGTAGAAGCATATGCATTAGGATGTATATATGTTAGTTGCATCATGGCATATAGTTGCATTTAGGAAAAATTTTGGTGAAACCGTCTATTTGGGAAGCTTGACAAGTGTATATAGTCCCTAGTAGATGTTTTTTCTTCTTAAGACTTTGCTTGTTAGAATACTTTTAAAACACCCTAGGATGTGTCATGCTAGTATCCTTTGACCCATGGATTAAGGCCTAGTCAAGAGTACCGTGTGGTGTGATAACTCCTTGGCTACCGTTTATTCCAAGGTGACCCTTGAAACCATGCAACCATCATTCATCCATATTCTACCACATTTTTGTCATCAAAGGGAATGGGCACAAAAAGAAATTGTTCAAATTTGAGTTCAAGAAACGAAATAAAAAGTCAAAAAGTTTGCAAATTGCATCAAAAGAAAAGAGGAGTAACAAAAATAAAAACTCCTATGCTTCAAATATAAGGCACCCTCGTTACTAATTGGGGTGACTTTGAAAATGTTCAAAAGAAAATGCAAAAAGTTGAAAATTTGTCAAGTGTTGAAAAATGTCAAACATCAAAAGAAATGGCAAAAAGAAAGTGTTCTCAAATGTCAAATGCCACAAGAAATTGGGGGGGAAACCAACAACAAAAAGCAAACTCCCAAATGAAACTCAATTACTATTGATCCCTTTATCCATTGTATCCATTTTTGTGCATAGTACAGTGAGGACTACCCTTCTTCTTGTCTAGGCAAGAAGGGGAATTCCGCAATCCTCCAGTGTTTCTAACACCATAGGGAGTCTATTCTTGACAAAAGCATTTAACGATTGAGGACAAAGGTACCCTAGCTTGACACAACTTGGAGGTGATTTATTGGTATCCTTCTAGGCTTAGTAGTTTGAAGAAACCATATCTATGAAGGAGTGTGTACCCTTGAATTGCTTCCCCTTTAGATAATTTCCGCCACTTAGATGAGGAAAGTGGCTATTCTTTTTTAGATGCATCCATTACTTGATTTTGTGTGCTTTAATGCTTGGATGTGTCGCCATTTTGGCAAGACCCACCTTGCTTTGCAAGAAGGCATCCTACCTCATGGTTGTCTTGTTGTGAGTTGAAGGGGCGGAGTGAGACCCGCTAATTGTCTCATATCGGCTATATTAGTAGGATAGTTTAAATAAGGGTCCTAGTTTTGTCACCTCTTTACTCGGGACGAGCAAAGGTTCGGTTTGGGGATATTTGATGTGATCAATATTTGAGCATATTTAGTCCCCGCATTAGCCTCGTTCCTATGCTTTTTAGTGAATATTTGGGTCATTTACTATCTTTAGTCTTTTGTTTTGCATATTCTTTGAGGTTTTGTTTCCTTGGTAGGAGAGGAGTGCAAACCTTGCATTTTCATGGCAAAATAGAGCTAAATTGATCGAATCTAATGACCAAGCATCAAAGAGAAGACAAGACTAGAAGGTCTTTGTACATAATGAAGTAGATGGGCAATGATGAAGAAGATCCTTGCATCCCCGACAAAATCCCGGAGGATTGTTGGAAGAAGACAAGAAGAAAAGAAGAAAAGGTAATAATAATAATAATAATAGTAATAATAATAATAATAATAATAATAATAATAATAATAATAATAATAATAATAATAATAATAATAATAATAATAATAATAATAATAATAATAATAATAATAATAATAATAATAATAATAATAATAATAATAATAATAATAATAATAATAATAATAATAATAATAATAATAATAATAATAATAATAATAATAATAATAATAATAATAATAATAATAATAATAATAATAATAATAATAATAATAATAATAATAATAATAATAATAATAATAATAATAATAATAATAATAATAATAATAATAATAATAATAATAATAATAATGAATAATAATAATGAATAATAATGGAGAGATGAACTTTCTCTCTCTATAACAGAATCCTCTGTTTTCTACCGCCATTATTACTGCTTCAAGCTCGTCCATGGCGCGCGGGAGAGGGCGTCCTCCAAAGATTCGACCATCAATCGGTTCCTCTCCTTCTTCTGATTCTTATGATCTTGATTTGGTGTGTGATTCTTCCATTGTTTCTCACGCTCATTTTTCCCCAAATCGCACTTCCTTATGCTTGAATGATTTGATTGTTGATGCTATTTCTACTACTATAATAATAATAATAATAATAATAATAATAATAATAATAATAATAATAATAATAATAATAATAATAATAATAATAATAATAATAATAATAATAATAATAATAATAATAATAATAATAATAATAATAATAATAATAATAATAATAATAATAATAATAATAATAATAATAATAATAATAATAATAATAATAATAATAATAATAATAATAATAATAATAATAATAATAATAATAATAATAAGATGTGACCTTAAGGGATCAACTGGTGAAAAAAAAAAGATGTGCCCTAGAGAAACCCTAACGAACCCTACGTAGGCGATTTCTAGTGCATCTTCTTCATCTTTGATTCTCAACCATGGCCATAAATTCTTCAAATAAGACTAAGAGCAAGAAATATAGTAGACTAACCATGGTTAAGAATGCAAAAAAGAGTAGTGCAATGAATGGTGAGACGAAAAAACCAGGGCCTTCAGAGGAGGACGTGTTGAAAACGAAGTCCATGCAGGAAATCACAAGAAACCCTGGATTGCCTTTTGATGAAGTAGCTGATGAAGAGTTGGAGAAAAACTCCCAATGGATCACTCAGAGAGGCAAGAAAGCTGTCGTGAAGGAGGTGGAGACTGCTGAAACAGAGGATCTCCTTCAGTTTACACAAGAGGACACACAAGATGAGATATCTTATTGGAATAATGCAGTGTACTGCTTTGTGCTGGGGGCAAACCCACCATGGGAAGTATTGAATGGTTTTATTCACCGCATATGGCAAAAACATAGCATTGATAAGGTATCGTTTCTACCTAATGGTGTATTTTTGGTAAGGTTTAAGGAGAACAAAGATAGAGAGGTTGTTCTTCAAGCAGGACATTTTATGTTTGATAATAAACCTCTGATTGTTCGTCCTTGGGATGAAAATGTAGAACTTACCAAGAAAAATGTTAAGGATGTGCCTACCTGGATTAGAATCCATGTCCTACCTCTGAAATTTTGAGGAAAATGCTTGCCAAAAATTGCAGGTCTGGTGGGAAAATTCCAAAAAGCTGATCAAGCAACCATTGACAAAACTAGATTGGGTTTTGCTCGTGTGATGGTTGAAGTTTCTGTTGGTCAGAAATTTCCAAATAAAGTGAAATTTCTGGATGAAAATGGTAAAGTGGTAATGTTGGACGTGGAGTATGAATGGATGCCAATTATATGTTCCAAATGCAAAGGAATGGGACATGAGCAGGCAAAGTGCAGGGCTAGTCCCACTGATGGGAAGAAATCAGCTGTCATAAAGAAAATATGGAAGCATGTGGTTAAACCTTTGGCCCAAATCTCCAAACAGCAAGATATCCCTGCACAGACTACTGCTATGACTGCTGAGGGGGAACGCACTCCCGTGTCAACTCCTATGAGGCTGGTCTCTTCTGCAGGTACTACTCCTGAGAAGTCTTTTAAGGATGCTGCAGTGGGAAGTATGAATAATGTGATACCTAGAGATGGTGTAGGTCAAAATGGTAACCCAAACTCATCACATAATTATGAATAATTTAGGGTTTTGGAATGTTCGAGGTCTCAATAGTGTACATAAACAAAATACTGTCAAATGGTTTATTCATAATAAAGATGTTGGTTTATTTGGTTTAGTTGAAACAAAAATAAATGGTGTAAATGTGTGTAATATTTCTAGTACTCCCTCCATACCACACCAATGGTAACATTGAGAATCTTGACACTATTCATGGTCATAGGGAATCTTCGATATTACTCTTAATCTATAAGACAAAATATAGTCATGTGAGATCTTGTTTGATTTATTATCATGAATGGTATAAGAATATTAGATTTTTATAATTTTTAATAATGTGTAACCAAAGATATTCACGTTACAAAACGTGTCTCGACAAGTGTGAAAAAGTCAATGTTACCATTGGTGTGGTATGGAGGGAGTACTATGCTGGATGGCTGGAGTGTTAATACCAATACAAATTATCATAAGGGAGGCAGAGTCTGGCTGTTATAGAAACCCAATCTGTTTTATGTGCAGGTGTTACAATATGATGCTCAATACATTCACTCTAGTGTAACATCTAGGATCACCCAGCAGCATTTTTACTTCACTATGGTGTATGGATAGAAGGGATTTATGGAGGAAGCTGGAGCTGATTAGCACTCAGTGGCCAGGGCCTTGGCTAATTGCTGATGATTTCAATACTGTTATAAATCCTGCAGAGAGATTAGGTGGCAACACTAAGCAAGCTGATATGGATGAGTTTATTGAATGTCTGGCTAATTGTGGGATGATTGATCTGCCTGGAACTGGTGCTTTTTATACTTGGTGTAATAAGCAAGATCCTATGACTAGGGTTTACAGCAAGCTTGATAGATGTTTGGCAAATCAAGAGTGGCTCAATAGTTTTCCTGATATGGTTGCTCATTTTCACCCTACTGGACTGTTTGACCATTGCCCGTGTACTGTGAGTAACATCAAACTGGACTCAGGTAGGAGAGCTAGCTTTAAATTCTTCAATATGTGGGGAGATGCCCCTTCTTTCCTTCCCACAGTGCAAGAGGAATGGAATCAACACTATCCTGGATATAAAATGTTCAATGTGGTGAAAAAATTAAAAAATCTAAAGTCAAAACTCAAGAAATTGAACAAGGATTGTTTCTATGATATTGAGAATAAGACCAGCATAGCAGAAAGGGAGCTACTTGATGTCCAGCTGCAGATAGAGATGGATCCTCAGAATGCTACTTTGATTCAAAAAGAGGTCTAGATTTCTGACAACCTAAAAGGTCTCAGCAAAGCCAGAACCTGTTTCCTGCAGCAGAAAGCAAAAATCAGATGGTTGGAGGATGGGGATAGCAATACTGCTTATTTCCATGGTGCTATAAAGAAAAGATGCCCTATCAATAAAGTTACCCAAAGTGAGGATCAGCATGGAAACAGTTGTGTAGAGAGCCAAAGTATCCAAGATGCTTTCCTGGATTATTACAACCAGCTATTGAGAAGTAGTAAACCTACTTAACCAATCAGGGCTCAAGTAATTAATATGGGAAAGTGCTGCAGTCAGGAACATCACCTGATCTTGAACTCTCCTATTACCAATGAAGAGATAAAGAAAGCTTTCTTTGACATACCTATTGACAAAGCACCTGGGCCAGATGGTTATACCAGTGGCTTTTTCAAGAAGAGCTGGAATCTTATTGGTGTAAATGTAAGTGATGCTATAAAGGATTTTTTTTTGCAACTGGAAAGTTATTAAATCAGCTGAATGCAACCAACATCACTTTGATCCCTAAGTGTGATAGGCCAACTTCTGTTAAGCATTTCAGACCTATTTCCTGTTGTAACATGATTTATAAGGTGATCTCTAAGCTTATCTGTAATAAACTGTCCTTGGTTTTACCTGACATTGTTGGTGAGAATCAAGGAGCTTTCATTAAAGGGAGGTCAATTATAGAAAATGTGTTAATTTGTCAAGATATTGTCAAATTATATAACAGGAGGGCAATATACCCTAGGTGCCTATTCAAGATTGATCTACAGAAGGCCTATGATACTGTGGAGTGGGGATTTGTTGAACAATAATTCAAGGCTCTTGATTTTTCTGATAGTTTCACTCAAAGAATTATGGCTTGTGTGACATCCACTTCCTTCTCTTTATGCTTGAATGGAAATAGTTTTGGATTTTTTAAGGGCCAACGAGGCCTAAGGCAGGGAGATCCAATATCACCTCTGATCTTTACTCTCTGCATGGACTACCTTACAAGAATGATCAATTATGCTACAAGCAGATGGCCTTTTCAATTCCATCCTCTTTGTAAGGGTATTAAACTCAACCATCTCATGTTTGCTGATGATTTGCTGATGTTTTGTAAGGGAAATGCTCCATCTATCATGCTCCTAGTCAGAGCTTTTTCCTCGTTCTCTAAAGCTACTGGTCTTACTATGAATAGTACAAAGTCTGAGGTGTACTTTAATGGCATGACTGAGTCACTAAAGATGGACATCATACAAGCAACTGGCTTTGTAGAGGGGTCTTTGCCATTCAGATACTTAGGGGTTCCAATTCAAGCAAGCAGGATAACTAAGAAAGATTGCAACATTCTTGCTGAAAAAATGGTGAATAGAATAAGGAGCCTAGGTGCCAAGAAGTTGTCCTATGCTAGGAGGTTGTTCTCATTAATTCAGTACTCAACACTCTTTACTCCTATTGGGCTAGCATATTTTTGATACCTAAGGGAGTAATTAAGAGAATTGAGGCCATATGCAGAAATTATTTATGGGGAAGCAATGCTGAATACCACAGGGTCCCTCTTATAGCCTGGGATAAGGTTACCCTACCTAAAGATGAAGGAGGGTTGGGCATAAAGCAGGCTGAACTATGGAATACAGCCACTGTAGCTAAACTGGTGAACTGGATTTATGGCAAAGCTGATAGGCTGTGGATCAGATGGGTCAATCAGATCTACATTAAGAATAAGGATTGGCATACCTATTCTCCACCAAATGATGTGTCCTGGACTTGGAAGTGTATTTGTAGAGTAAAAGAGATTATGAAGCCAGCTTACATTGATGACAAATGGGCAGCCGATCCTAAGGGATACTCAATTAGGAGTGGCTATGAATGGCTGAGACCTAAACAAGCCATACAAAGTTGGAAGAACTTTGTTTGGAGCAAATTGAACTACCCTAAACATGCTATGATTAGCTGGATCACCATGAATAATGGATTGAAGGTTAAGGACAAGCTGTTTCAGTTTGGCTGCTGTCCTGGTAATAGATGATGCATATGTGATGATGCTGTTGAAACTCAGAATCATCTGTTCTTTGAGTGCTCATACAGTAGATTAATCATTGTTGCAGTGGAGTCCTGGTGTGGGTTTAAGGTTGATGTAAGCATATCTGCATCACCTACTGGTATTTTTCCCAGACGTGCATTGAAGCAGGAGGTACATTCACTCATCTGGACAACCCGTTTATACTTCATTTGAAACAAGAGAAATAATGCAAGAATGAACCTAGTTCTGATAAAACCTGATATTATTGCTGCCACTATAAGAGAGGAAGTGAAGAGAAGAATCAGAGCAAGACTGAGCAAGGAGACTACACAGAATGATCGAATATGGCTTAGGAAATGGGGCATAGCAGTAGACTGAGACCTTGTGTCTGGTCTAGTTGATCTAGTTAGTTTTTATACTATATTGGTGTTGGTACTGCAGTGATATTTTTTTGTAACAGGAAAGCTTTGGCATAGGCTGAGGCTGGACTGTCTATCCTGTATATTTACTCCTTTTCATTAATATATATGTATCTCACATTTCACCAAAAAAAGAAAAGAAGAAAAGGAAGCTGAGGCGGAATCCGCTCGTCCCAACCATCGGGACACCCGTCCAACAGCTCCCCAGGACGCTCGTCCAAGCCACCCAGCCGCTCGTCCAGCAGCTCCCCAATCCGCTCGTCCCGACCCTTGGACGCTCGGATTCAAGTCTAGAGGGACACGTCCTCTTCTTCCTTTCATTTGAGATGCGCATATTTTTGGAAGACTAGCTAAAAGGAGACCCGCATCTTTTCTTGAGAGGAGCGATTCCTCAAGGACTTAATCGTCATTTAAGCCCTTAGTAACCCTAATTTGTGCACCTAATCCCCACTATAAATACCCCATTAGTCTAATTAGATTATCATGTTCTTCTTATCAATCTTTAGTGTAGTTTATATTATTCTAATCTCTCTTTAATCTTGTAATCAACTTCTAATCAAATATTAATACAAATCTCATTTCCTTAATTTCTCTTTTGTTCATCCTTTATTTTGGGTAATTGAAGATTATTTGGGTTTATCGGGAGATTGACAACCTTCCATCAATCATCAAGTACTTCTTTTATTCTTTGCATTATTATTTTGGAATCATCATTAGGTATAACTCTCTTAATCCTTTTTTAATTATTGTTAATCATCTTCATTTATTCATCATGTTTTGCTTTGTTAATATGATTGACAACCTTGTTAACATGTTAAACTTGATAATGAGTGAGTAGTTTCCTTAACTAGGGTTAATGGGTAATTTGGGGAAACCAACATGGGGGGTGATTCATGCTTAATTTAATATGTTTTCATAATTTATTTGCTTGCTTGTTGTGATCTCAACTTATGCACATGTTATGTTTGATGAAATGCGAGCCTATGAATCCTTGCATTTTTTACTCATCACCTACCTTTTCAATGAGACTTGTAAGACATAAACCAACTCGAGTCTCATTAGACCATGCATATAGTTGAGTGGGGGAGGATTAAGTCGACTTGTAGGTGTTGTACAATCTAATAGATTCGGCTCCGGGACCCAAACCTTCCTAGGATTGTAAGATATAAACCAACTTGATCCTATCACAACAATAATTGCTTGCTTATAATTTGAGAACATGTTTGTATGATCAGTTCCCATGAATTCCCTATGAAACCATGACACCCTAGTGCTTTTAATCAATTGTTTACATCTCATTTTAGTCATCTTGCTTGTTTACTTTAATTGTTATTTAGTTTAGTGATCTTCTTATCTCAACCCAAATTGTGACACCCCTAGACACCACTACTTGCAATCGAAAATCCTACATCAATACCCGTCCCTTGGGATCCGACCTTTACTTGCCTCTTTACTAATAGTAGAGTTGTTTGTGAAGTTATAAATATTGTTTTGGTCTAGGTGCTCCTAATGACAAGTAACCGAAATCTAAGCTCAAAGCGGACCGACCAAATGGATTCATCCAACTCATTAACACCGATCACTATTGAATCATGTCACAAATCGTTCGACGAAATTTGCTCCTTAAACAACCTTGATACGACTAGAGAAATTCATTTTGGCATTGGTTCCGATGGTAGTCTTAACTTCATTACTACTTCCTCACCTCCTATCATATCTAGCAACTTAGTGGACAAGTCTTGTGAAGACAACCTCACTAACACCATGGGATCTTTGTCTTTGGAAGCAAGGAGAAATGATAAAGCTAGTGGGAGTTTTAGCAAAAAACTTGTTATCAAGAAGAGAAAGTTCAAAAGGAGGAAGAAAAGTAAGAGGCTTAATTCAAACCATAGGGATTTAATGGCTAGTGAGACTACCAATAATACATGCCTTTATTGTCATGGCATAGGCCATTGGGTGAGGAATTGCCCCATCTTTTTGGGAGATATCAATGATGGACTTGACGTTCCACTTGGTAATATTTCTTCCAAAATCTTTGTTATTGATATAAATTATACTTCCACCTCAACAAGGGTATTGGATACCGGTTGTGGTTCTCACCTTTGTAATCATTTACAGGGGCTTAGAAACGTGGAAAAGCTAAATAAGGCTGATGTAGATCTCCGACTAGGAAATGGAGCTAGGGTAGCCGCCACTTCAAGAGGGACCTATGTACTTGTTTTGGCTAATGGCTTTGAGTTGTACTTACATAATTGTTATTTTGTACCTTCTTTATCTAAGAACATCGTTTTCGTTGCCATGTTAGACATGAAAAGATTTTCTTTTGCTATTAAGAACAATTGTTGTGAAATTTCTAGGAATAAATTGGCCATAGGCCAAGGCACTTCAATTAATGGCACTTATGTTCTTGAAACTTTTGACTCAAGCAAAGATATCTATAACATACAATGCAAAAGACTCAAAACAAGTGACCCAAATGAATCGTACATTTGGCATTGTCGATTAGGTCACATAAATGAGAAACGCATTAAAAGGCTATTGTCGACTAGAATTATTAAACCATTTGATTTCCAATCATATGGAGTATGCGAATCTTGTCTCCTTGGAAAAATGATTCGTGACCTCTTTAGTGGTAAAGGGACACGAGCAAGTGATTTGTTGGGACTAATACATACCGATATATGTGGTCCAATGAGTATCACCGCTAGGGGAAATTATGACTACTTCATCACTTTTACCGAATATTTAAGTAGATATGGGTATGTTTACTTAATCAAATATAAAAGTGAAGCATTTGAGAAATTTAAAGAATTTCAAAAGGAAGTAGAGAACCAATTGAACAAGAAGATTAAAGCACTACGATCCGATCGTGGTGGAGAATATCTTAGCAATGAATTCGATTCTCACTTAAAGGATTGTGGTATTGTATCACAACTCACTCCACCAGGTACACCTCAACTCAATGGTGTTGCCGAAAGGAGGAATCGAACCCTACTAGATATGGTTCGATCTATGATGAGTCAAACGGATCTACCAGATTCGTTTTGGGGTTTTGCGATTCAGACGGCCATAAAATCATTAAACCAATGCCCAACCAAAGATGCAGATAAGACACCATATGAGATATGGAAGGGAAAAGTCCCAAACTTGTCATATATGAAAATTTGGGGTTATGATGCTTATGTCAAGAATAAGTCTACCGATAAGCTAGCACCCAAATCTGACAAATGTTACTTTGTAGGTTATCCAAAGAACACTCGTGGATATTACTTCTACAACCATCATGAGAACAAAGAGTTTGTGGCTTATGAGGCTGTCTTTCTAGAATTGGATAACATTTCTAGAAGACAAAGTGGGAGAAAATTTAAACTTGACGAAGTTCAAGAGCCACAAACTGGAGAAGAGATGCAAGAAGATGTTCCTTCATCGTCTAATCAAGTTATTGTTCCTTCCGAACCTAGGAGGTCAGGTAGAGTTAGTCGCCAACCCGATCGATACGTGGGTATCATCGAGATGGACGACGAATTGGACGTCTTACTTTTGGAAAGTAACGATCCCGCAACCTACAAAGCTGCAATCTCTAGTCCAAATTCAAATTTATGGCAAGAGGCCATGCAATCCGAAATAAATTCTATGCATGAGAACCAAGTATGGGACTTGGTTGATTTGTCTAAAGATGTGAGACCTCTTCAATACAAATGGATCTTTAAGGTAAAGAATGGTATAGAAGGGCATGATGATGTCTACAAAGTGAGGCTAGTTGCAAAGGGTTTCACCCAAGTTCATGGTTTACACTATGACGAAACCTTTGCCCCCGTAGCCATGCTTAGATCTATTCGGATTATGTTAGCGATTGCCGCATTTCATGATTATGAAATATGGCAAATGGATGTCAAAACCACCTTCCTAAATGGGTATTTAGAGGAGGAAGTGTACATGACACAACCTTAGGGGTTTTGTACATCCTAAAAATCCTAACATGGTATGCAAACTTAAGAGATCTATCTATGGTCTTAAGCAAGCATCAAGAAGTTGGAATCATCGTTTTGATCATGTAATAAAAGAGAATGGTTTCACTCGAAGTGTCGAAGAACCATGTTCATACGTGAAGTTTAGTGGGAGCAAATTCATCTTTCTAATCATGTATGTAGACAACATACTACTCATTGGCAATGATATACCAATGCTTACCTCTGTAAAGGGGTGGCTTGGGAATCACTTCCAGATGAAAGATTTAGGAGAGGCACAACGCATATTGGGTATCCGAATCTATAGAGATTGAACTAAGAGGATATTGGCACTAAGTCAAGAATCTTATATTGATAAGGTTCTTCGAGTTTCAACATGGATAAGTCCAAGAGGGGTTTTATTCCAATGGGTAGTGGGATTACATTGAGCAAGTCTCAATCACCCACAGAACCTTAAGATGTTGAACGCATGAAATTGATCCCCTATGCTTCCGCTGTTGGATCAATCATGTATGCCATGATATGCACTCGTCCCGATGTATCGTATGCTTTGAGCATGACAAGCAGATATCAAAACAAACCAGGTGAAAGTTAATGGATAGCCATCAAGAATATCCTTAAGTACATGAGAAGGACTAAGGATTTATTCTTGGTGTTTGGAGGAGATTCCGAGCTAAGTGTGAAGGGTTACACCGACTCGAGCTTTCAAACTGATAGAGATGATTTGAAATCCCAGGCTTGCTTTATTTTCATGATTAATGGTGGTGTGGTTAGCTAGAGGAGCTTCAAAGAGTCGGTCATTGCGGATTCTACAATGGAGGATGAGTACATTGCAGCATCTGAAGCTTCCAAGGAAGTCGTGTGGATTAGGCAATTTTTGGAAGGGCTAAGGATAGTTCTTATCGCCAAAGATCCTATCACGATCTTCTGTGATAATAGTGGGGCTATCTTTCAAGCTAAAGAGCCCAAGTCTAGTAACAAGTCTAGACACGTACTTAGAAAATTTCATGTAATTAGAGATTTCATCGAAAGGAAGGAAATAGCGATTTGTAAGGTTGGGACAGATGATAATATCGCTGATTCTTTAACCAAGCCTTTATCGCGCGCTAAGCATGACAAACATGTAATTTCCATGGGTCTTAAACGCATGCCAAGTTTGTATTAAATTATAAGATTGAAATGAAAAACTTTGTTTTCGGTTTGTTCATATATGATAATCGCATTTATCGTTTGAGTTTCATTATATAAACTCATTTATTTACTACTTTGTTATATCCAAATAGGTTGTTGAGATAATGTTGAACCCTATTAAAGTGAACTGGATTAACATAGTATTCGCCCCTAGTTACTTATAGGAGGTGACGTCTCGAAGTGACTAGAATGTGATGCGATTGATGGTAAGTTCAAGTGACATGGGGTCATATGAGATGACTAGTCAATTACATAGATAGACTGTAGGGGACACTCTGTCGGGCAGTGACTACTTATAGAGTTCTGGAAATTCATAAAGCCTGGTCGTGGCAAGAGTTACTATAGTATTATTATGAGTCAATTCTTTTGACTAGAGACTATTCGCCCAAGTTGGCACAAGTTTCTGATTGACTTTTATTTATGCTCTACGACTATCGTAACTGAAGTCAAATGGGTGCACTTTGGGTCATGATGAACTGTGGCTATACGAAGGGAATAGTGCGATAGGAATTATCCACCCCTTTGTCAGGGTTATTTAAAATCTCAGGGCCACTCGAGGAGTAGTGAACTGAAAATGCGTGGCCACGCTCGGAAGGTATCTACGGTAGATAATTCCGGTCAGACATGTACTCTCCAGATCGAGGACACCTTGCATTGAGTGGGAGATTGTAATAGGACAAGAGAATTGGTGACGCACACTTGTCTCGGATAAGTGGGAGATTTTTGGACTAAGTGTCCTCAACAATAGTGCGATCACATGTTTAAATCTCATGATAAGAATACGTAAGGGATGATTTATTTATATAGTCAACTGATCAACATTAATCGGTAATGATTGGCTAACTAGAGTTTGACGTTACTGTCGTTTGACGGTGGTGATCAGTTGATCCCTTAAGGTCACACCTATAGGACAATTCCCTTAATGGATAAGTTAATTAATTGTATATTGATACAAGTTAATTAACTCCTTAAAATTGAACAATTTGTTTTGTGAGTGAGAATGAGTATCTTATTGTAATTTGATTAAATAAGATTCATTTTAGTAATTAAAAGATTTTATTACTAAAATTGATTACTCCCTCCGGCTTGCTATTTTCTTCCCATTTCATTATAATACTCCTCACATATATTAGAGAAACGGGAAGAAAATTAAAAGCCAGGGAGAGTATTATTTATGAAACAATTAAAATAAGAATTATTGGTTAATCATAACTACAAAATATTGTGAATTATACTAACATGACCCGTTTTATGCCATGTAATTGAGAATTACTAGACAATTTGTTATTTGTAATTTAATTAATTTAAATAATAATATTTAATTGTTAAATATGCATTAAAATTGATTAATAACATGTTACATGCTACATGTTACATATTGTATGACCTTATTACAAATGACAAATTAACAAACATAAAATGGATGTCCATTTTATAAGTAGACCGACATATTGGAGGGTTTTTGAGGTTAGTGGGTGTTTTATTTTAATTGTTAAAATAAAACATAAGCATTGCCTAAAAATAGCCTTGCATACCTATGTTTTAGAGAAGAGAAAAAGCAAAAGGTGAAGGCCATGCATTGGCCTTCTTCACCTCCCCAAACCGGCTCCCCCTCCTCTATAATGAGAAAAATGTTCTCATTTTTCTCTAATGCATTTTTATCATTCTTATATGCTTCTCCCTATTCTCTCTAAAATAGTTTTAGATCTCATAAATTGTTTAACTAAAATTCTAATATTACATTATATTATTACTAGTGTAGTAATACAAATATTATTAGAATTATTAAGGATTACTAGTATATTAATCTAGTTAATTAATATATTAGTATTAAGGGGTTTTGTCTTGGGTGCAACATTGAGGAGGATCTCTACACTTGAGATTTCTTGGAGGATCATCCATTTGCATTATAGCTCAAGAACAAGTGAAGGTAGGAGACCTTACTTGTGCCCATTTCGTGCTTTTCTCAATGTAAGGAAACCGTTTTTCTTATTCTTTTGTTATGCATGCACTAGATCTTCAATGACTAAGTTAAAATGTTAATTAGATCACTATTAGAAATGTCTAATAATAGGTATATGAACCTAACACTTTCTTGTTTTGATTCCTTCATTTCCGCCTCAAAACCTGCGGGACGGACATATTATCATAGACTAGGGAATCGGGGTACAAAATGCAATGTAAGACGCATAAAACTGACTCGAATTGAGTCGAAAAGCATAAAAATAGGGAGGAAAGTTGGTGCAATTGAACACTATATCAGGGATAGATTCTTGGGTCGTGGAGATTGTCCTTCATTGCCCTAAAACTTGTTTTATTGAGCTACGACCTTTAGCCTTGGTCTTCTCTTTGATGCTTGGTCATTGGATGAAATCAATTTAGCTCCGATTTACTCCGTTTAGGCAAGGTTAGTGCTCCTCTCCTACGAAGGACACCAACTCTCATAGAATATGCATAATAGGAAGCTAAAGACAAGAAACGACCCTAATACACATTAAAAAGCATAGGAAAGAGGCTAGTTAGGGGACTAAATGTGCGTAAATACGAGTCACATCATAAACTAAGACCAGAAAACCGTATTATTACAGTCTTCCCTCCTTAAAACGAACTTTGTCCTCGAAGTTCCACCCATACCTACATAGCATGCACACATACCACTCCACCAACCAACACCACTCAACTCTCATCCTCCAACCTCGACACTAACCCACCCAACAACGCCTACCTCAACAACGCAGCTCAGAACATAGCATCAACCATAGAATAGCCCACCTAACTCCAGAATACCATCGAATACCAGCAACACCAGTGCCACCAACTTTCTCTTACTTTCATACCGCTCACTAGCAAATCTAATACCAACACAATCCACCAAGCAAGATGTTACATTCTACCACCCTTAAAATGAACTTCCTCCTCGAAGTTTACTCATACTCATAAACGTCACCACCAAAACCGTCAACACTATCGCAACCATACTTACCTACAACCTTAGTTCATAACCATACATATAAAATACATAATACTACAAGCATAACCTTTACCTTTAATAATATCAATCACAAGTCCATCCTTATTCTACGCCAAGACTCAAAACTTCCAAATACACTGCAACATGCATAACCATCAAACTTTCTCTGTCGCATCCTACCACTCTTAAGATAAATATTACGTCCTCGTAACCCAACTAGTACTATATCCTTAGATATTTATTCCCATTATCACCATCTCATGTCACCGATCACCGACTATAACCTCAACACCGACAACCATTCCCATATCTAAGGCTCTCTTTCTTTACCAGTTTCATACCTCTAATCACTACGCACACCGCCTAACATATACCAAAAAATCCTCAGCATGACCACTACATCAACTCTTCCACATTACCGCACAACCACATTCTTCCCTATTCATGAACCTATCCCCACAACATCACCCACGATCCATAAATTGATACACACTCGCTAAGTCCTCAAATTTCCCTTTTTCTGCTGCCAAACTCGTCCATAACTTAACATGATACTAATTCCCAACACTCCATACTTACTACATGCCCCAATAAAGATTATGAACCACCTGCAGCTTCCAGCTCAGTATACACATGCTCCCCCAATTACTTGCCACAACTATGTCAACAATGCCTCATCCAAAACAAGATCGAAAGTATTCTCATCCTACAACTATGTCCCATCAACAAAATATCACTGTTCCATGACAACAATAACCACATGCGCAACTCTCTTCCATATTATACTCTACTCTCATCCACAAACCAAAAATCACAGGAAACAGCAATAATAGAATAACAATCTATATGCCCATGCTAGGCTGACATATACTTTCAGAAGTTCGTCTCACAAGTATCCCGCCTACTCCACCACAACTGATGATGACATCGCAACACCGCCACCAACAGCCGCATCGCAGCGCGAAATTACCCGCATCGCAACACAGAGTACCGTGCCCGAATCGCAACCCGGAACACAACAACCACGTTACTAGTAAATAATGTCCCGACACAACGATCATCTCACGACTCCCCCAACAACGCAACATGTTACACGGAATAACCAGATAACAACTTTACGAATATTGTACCATACCACTACTCATGAGGTCAGAACCTCACACAATTACTTACACACACACACACCATCGACCCATAATTAAATCCAACTAGCCAATCTTGATCACGTAAGTTACCATTTGGTAAGGTATATTGCTAACACCAGGTTAAACTCATAAGCCCTTCATAACACCTTCTCCCATCCACATAATTACCACTTCTTGACCGATGTAACCATATCATTAATACTCAACTAATAGCAAACGCCTCCTATATCTATATCTTAACTCCTTCGCACCCATACATACTAATCCAGCCTCCTCAAAATCAACCGCTTTAGAACAGCTAACTTCCCTATTTAACATCATCCTTAACCTCCATCATCCTTAACCACTAGTAACAAAACCACGACACCACCATCTTCCGTATCACTACTCTCTCATAATCACCTCTAAATATAACAGCTCCTTTCCTGTCTTCAGTTACCATCCCAAATAACGAACATCAAATCCATCAACAAAATTACCTCAACATTCATTCCAATTCCGTCCTTGATTGTATCGTCACCTAGCTTACCACCAAAGTTTCATACCATGCAAATACTCTACAAACTTCTTACTCCCTTAATTGCTCAAAACTCATAACTAACATGTCGTCCTGAAATTCCTATATAACCCTTAACTCACACCCTCATGATAGTATCATACATCTTCATGATTCCTTACTCTCGTGCCCCATAACTTTTGCGAACTTTCACTTGACTTACTCTCATCCTTCTTGTCTCATTGCACTTGACATATCCATAATCCACTCAACTTATTACTACTACTACCTAACCCTCTTAATCATTCCGTTACCTTCTCATTACTTCCCAAAAATCAAATTCTATTAGTCTATATCGATAACCTCTCATTGATTTCTTATCAACAATCCCTCTCATCATGCTACTCCCTCATATTCACCACCAATAGGTCCACCCACTCAATGGTTTCTCCTTAATTGATTACATCTTCCTTTAACATCTCCAGAAATCAAGATTCACCCCACCCCGTTACTTCCCAAAGAATTATACACTAGGCTCACCTCCTAGTAATCCAAATTTGCAAACACAACCACTACATACAAATCCACATTGCGGCATCTATCGACCTAGGCTCACCAAACACTATTCCTTTCCATTCTTCTATCACGGCTTTCCAGTACACATATCCGCCACCAACAAAGTCGTACCCATTTTCGTACATTAGACCCCTACATATCCCAAAATACCACAATTCACCTCCCTCATTTCAAACTTTTCATTCTCACATTTCTCAAACGTACATTACCCCTTGACCATATACACTTATCACTACATTACTCCAGCTCGTGACTATAACACCCACCATACCTCACAAAATGTGCTCCTTGCCTCAGTAAGCTCATCAATTCCACTTCCAGTTTCGACTATCCACCACAACCGCGTATAACCACATGCCCTTCCCCATACACCAAACTCACACCCATCATAAGATGGTACTTTCCACGTCAAACGATCTTGTAACTTACATATCAGGACCAACACATATGTAAAATAATGCTTTAAGACATAAAGACAACGTAAGCACATAGTCTACGACTCAAAACAAATATCACATCCGCCAAAGATGTACTCGATCGAGTACGAGCTACTCGATCGAGTATACTGACTACTCGGCCGAGTACTCTAACTCCAGGAGCTGATCAAAAAATGCATATAAAGCATACTCGGTCGAGTACCTCAGGTACTCGAGCGATTACGCCCCACTCGGTCGAGTACTGCCTCTACTCGGCCGAGTGTCATATTCCAGTAGCTACTGCAAAAATCACAAACACCAAGCTCGGTCGAGTGACAATGATACTCGGCCGAGTATCGCGTACTTGGTCGAGTACCTGAGGTACTCGGTCGAGTACCCTGCGCAATTCTCAACAGCGTCCAGTTTTCGTAAAACGGTCATATCTCCCTCATTTCTTGGTCATTTTGGGCGTGTGACCTATCGTTGGAATTTTAAGAGAACGAGATATCACCTCCAATTGGAATCACATCAATATCATTCCTAAAACTCGACTTATGAACATTTAAAGACAGCCATTCCATAATCGGACTTCATACAAATCAAATTTCCTTAACAAAACAACTTAAACTTCAACAATGCAAATAATAGCAACTCAACACTCTTAAAACCAGTACCCAAGGTGAACCTTTATCATACGAACATATAAATTAAACATAACACGCCACACTATATCCACTTTATATCTTCACTCCATTTCCATATACTCCACATCATGATACTTCACCTTTTATAATCATACATACATTCACTCTACACACACATACATAGAACACACATACACATAACGATCCCCTTGACACACCCTGTAGTGACCGCTTCAAAGTTGTAAGGGCCAAATTGTGGCCTTAGGACGTCTCCCAAGCCTTTTCGATAGCTCCAAACAACTCCTACCCGGGTTCATTTTAGTTAGACACCCTATGTTCATTGGTTTTAGGTACCAAAATCGTCACTTCGATACCACTTTTAACAACCCCATACATCAAGGTGGCTTACCAAGATCACCTTAGCATATCAAGGTGCTACCATCTTGGTTGCCTGAGGTAAAGTATATCAAATAGACCATCAAAGAACATTTATTAAAATATATCAAAACTGTTTAATCAAAATACAACTCAAAGTTAAACAAAAACTATTCCAAATCAAAAACAACCAAAAGAATTAAGGTTTAAGTGACAGCGGAAGCTAGCTAAACGAACGGTGGTGACACGACCCCATCCAAGACCCGCGAGCTACATCCACAACCATTACCTGCTAAATCAACTATTCACCATCCCTGAATGGATCACCACAGTTTTAAAAACAATAAACGGAGTCAGTTAACTGTATAACCAAGATAAGAAATCACAAACACAAACCAATATACAAGCCAATCCAAACTGTAGTAACCATCCTTTAAACTCCATTAGTAACCAGTAACCGACTACACACCAAAGTGTGTAGCCCTGCCAGGATACCCATCGCAATAGGTAACCCTCACCGCCAGTGGGGGGACCGCAACCTTGCCCACCTAAGCCCCGCTTATCGTAACGAGCGAACCCAAATCATTAATGTGCACATCCCCCTT
This sequence comes from Silene latifolia, assembly GCF_048544455.1. NCBI lineage: Eukaryota > Viridiplantae > Streptophyta > Magnoliopsida > Caryophyllales > Caryophyllaceae > Silene > Silene latifolia. Next base: position 185,236,248 of record NC_133537.1, on the reverse strand, counting down.
GTGACGAGAGCCACAAGGGGAGAACTTGGGTGTGAAGACCATCTCCTGAAAATGACTTCAGCAACAGTAACCAATAACCAGAGATATCACAATCAACCATAATCACAATAACAATACCAATGTTATGTTTGATGAAATGCTTACTTGACTTGTCAACCCTTGTATTAATCTCTACCCATTCAACGATCCCCGCAAGATGAAAGCCTCAGGGATTGTTAGACCATGCACTAAGTAAGTGATGTGGGTCGCGTCGTCAACAACCAAATCAAACAATATTTATAAATCCAACAAACTACTATCAAGTGGTAAGTCAGAGTTGATCCACAAGACGTTGAGCTTTAGCTTCTAAGTCTATCTATTTTCGATTCGTGCGAGTTTTAGAATTATTGGGGTTTTGTAGCTTCAAATGGAATATAAACTAATGCAAAAATGAAAAGTAGGAAATGCAAATAGTTGATTAAAAGTACTAGGGTGTCTTGGTTTCAAAGAGACAAAGAAATGACAAATCCATCATATGAGTTTTGTATTTGGTCAAGGTCATGGTAAAGTAGGGCCAGAACTTTTGGCCCTGCCGCCCATAGACCGAGTCGGGTTAGCTTCCGTGTACACCCGTTCTTCCCACTAATATAATGCATGGTCTAATAATTTCCGAGGCTTCCGATCTTATGGGCATTATTAAAAAGGTAGAGAATCATACTAGATTGTCAATCAAGCATGTCATCAAACATAACATGTGCACTAGACTAGAACTTACAACAACAAATTTAATCAACCAAATAACTTATAAAGTATGGATCTACCTTTCAATTGTTCCTTTAATTCCTGAATAACCCTAGCTACAAGACTACTCACTACACATTATGAGTATTATGCTAACAATGGTGTCAAACATCCTTACACAAGCAAACATGAAGATAAAGCAAAAAGTGAATGACTTAATGAAAGAAGATCAAGTAGTATAAAGGAGATTTAGAAGTAATACCAACTAAATTAACAATGAAATGATGGGAGTCTTGAATAAAGATGATGACATGTCACTAATCTTCAAGTATAAACCCAAGGAAATCCAAGAACAATGCTAGATCTAGAAGTATTTGAAGAGTAATTAAGGAAAGATTACATTAATTGTGGAAAGATTAAGTCTAATATACTCCTAATCTAATCTAAGAAGGTATAATCCTCTCTCTAAGGAGGCATAACCCTAGAATTATTACAAGTAGGGTATATATAGTAGACACAAGATTAAGGGCAAAATGGTCAATACACATAAGGTTCGAGGGTGGGAAAGTAGTGCCTCGTTCGGGTTGGCCAAAAGCTCGCCCGGGTTGGTGCTAGAATAGGTGAGCACTGACTGGGAACCTGCCCGGGTTGGTCTGGTGCCCGCCCGGGTTAGCAGTCAGCTCACCCGGGTCATGGAATAACTCGCCCGGGCTGGTCTGGTGAATCCTCCTTTCTTCAAATACCGCCTCATAATCCGTAGGGGATGGCTCTAGGCCATGGGGATTGACTTCATTAGCTTCAAAATCTTGCGACGGCCTTTTACTTTCCGTCTCCTCTTCATGTTTTGTCATTAGTATCGTCAATTTCGCTCCTAAATGCTCCATTTAAGCGTGATTTCTGCCTATTTTGCTTCATTTCCTACAAATCGGTCAAAATTTTATAGAAAATCAAATAGGAAGCAATTGACTAGGAAATTGACTAAAAAATATCACAAAAGCATGCAAAATGGGGTTCGAAATAGGGTCAAAAGTGCGCTTTTTACGACCACATCAAATATCCCCAAACCGAACCTTAGCTCGTCCCGAGCAAAGAGGTGACTAAAAATGAGACCTTTTTGTATATATAGCATATCCGATGTGAGACAATTAGTGAGTCTCACTCCGCCCCTTCAACTCACAACAAGGCATTCATGAGGTAGAAGGCTTTCTTACAAGGCAAGGTGGGGCTTGCCAAAATGGCGATGCATCCATCATTAAGCACATAAACAAGTAGTAAGATATATCTACAAAAGGAAAGTCACTCTCCTCATCTAAGTGGCAGAATCAACTAAAAGAGAAACAATCTAAGGCACATACTCCATCGTAGATAGTAGTTCTACAAACTACTAGGTCTACAAGGGTAGAAATAAATCACCTCCATGTAGTGTTAAACTAGGCTACGTTCGTTCACAATTACTAAATGCTTTCATCAAGAGCAAGCTCCTTATGGTGTTAGAAGACACTGTAGGATCGCAGAATTTCCCCTCTTACCAAGACAAAAGGAAGGGTCGTCCCCTCTCCACCATGCGACAAAAATAGGACCATTAATAGATAAAAAGGATTCAAGATGTATGAGTTTCTCAATAGTAGTTTGCTTTTGGGTTATTTCCCCATTTATTTATTTGACATTAAGAACATTTATTGCCATTTTTTATGATTGGCATTGGATACTTTGACAATTTGGTCTTCTGGCAAAGGAATGCGGCGGTGACCAACAATATGCAAATCCTCACCGAAGTGAAATTGAGAGCGACCCCGTATGTAATAAGGGTACTCTAGAAGAGCACAGAAGTCCCATTTTCACTCCTAAGCCTAAGACAAGAATAACTTTGACATTTGCAAACTTTGGCTTTCAATTGGCTTATGATCTCAATTTGACGATTATAGTAGTGCCCAGTCCCTTTGGTTAACAAAATGATAGATGGTAGAAGTGAAAGTACGGTTGCATGACTTCAAAAGTCACCTTGGAATAAACGGTAGCCAAGGAATTATCACACCACAAGGTACTCTCGACTAGGCATTAGCGTATGGGTCAAACGAAATAAGTATGACACTAAAAAGGGTGTTTTAACACTATTCTAGTAGACAAAGTCTTCAGGAACAAACGTATTTATGAGGGCCTATGCAGACTTATCAAGTTTCTTAATTAGTCATTTTCCAAGGTTTATTCCTAAATTCAACTACATTCCATGATGCAACCTACATATAAACATGCTAATGCATATGGTTCTACCAAGTATTATGCCATATAATCCTAAATGTAAGCTTATAACAACACATATGCACACAAAAACGCAACACAAAACTCCCAACATCCTCATAAACATATAGCCCATACTCCTTATAAATAAAAAGAAGTGGAAGGGAGAAGGATTAGAACGATCATACCATGCGATCTTCTTATTCCCTTAGGTTATGTTTCAAATGGAGTGTTGTACCTATATGAGAAGAGAATGAAACAAACATGTATATACAATACTACACTACTAAATGAAAGAACATGTTTTTGATTTTTGTTTTTGATTTTTGAGATTTTTCAATTTTTAGGGATTTTTGATAAGTAAAATAAAGGACATATTTTTGGAATTTTTCAAGTTTTTACAAGTTTTTATGGATTTTGTACAATAAATTCTCACCCCCCCCCCACTTTATTTTGGACATTCTCCTCAATGTACAATTTAGGAGTAGGAAATGAAAACAAAGAACAATTTTTTGTATTTTTGAATATTTGAAAAATAAGGAACGTGTTTTTGAATTTTGAAATTTGAAAAGTAAATACGTATTTTTGGGTTTTAAATTTTTTTGGAAAGGAAATATAAATGCAAATACATGAAATGAATGAATGCATGCAAATGCAACTATATGCCATATATTACAAATGATGCAATTAATCTAAAGTGATACATGTTTTCTATTTATTAGGAAGCTAATTTAAATTCGCTTAGGACACTTATGATCAAACCTCCACAAACCGAATTAAATACTATTTCTAGTGTAGAAGGAATAGTTTTGGTCATTAGTGACCATGCATGAATGCAAAATGCACTTAACTAAATGCAACTAACTATATAAACTATACTATAATGAGCGCTATACTACATGCTATATGAACTAACTAATGCAAGTGTGATATAAAATATAATTAACTATGCAAGTGAGATGCAAACTAATATGCAAGCTAAACTAATATATAATACAATGCAAACTATACATGCGGAAGGGAGAAGAAGGTATCATACAATTGGGATCACCATGGCTAGGAGCCTCTAGCCGTCATACTCATCATCATCATCATAATTGTTGGGGTTGTTGTACCCACTATATCCTCCTCGTTGGTTGCCTTGGTTAGGGAACAAGAGATCCGGTTGATCCAAAGATGGAAGAGGGCCTCTAAGGTCAATGTACCCTTGTTGCGCCATTTGGTAGTAGGGAGGGTATTGCGCCAAGTAGTTGTTAACACGCACGGTTTGCACCCCGATGTCGACACGTTGCATTAGCGTCATCAATTCACTCATAGATGGGGCTCTTGGATTTTTGTGAGCGAAGAGTGTGTGTGCGGGTTAGGGTAAGGTGGTATGGACACGTATGAGGGTTGTCCACCTTGTTGGAATGACGTGCATTTAGTGAGGTTGGGGTTGGTGGGGTACTTCTTCTACCTCCTCATCTTCTAAGTTGACATCCCCCGCTTGTTGGCATGGTTGCATATAAATTTCGATCGGGAGGAGGTAACTAGGCTCTTGAGAGTAAGAGCACAAATGGGGCTCAGTAGGTGTTATATTCCACCCCGTTAGCACAATAGGGGAGAATCCCTTGTTGTGTCATTCCACATTTCCCATATCATTGTAGACACACCACTTATGGTACCAGAAGATGGCTTGCTCATCAATTAAGGTGCTCCCTTGGAGCGCTCAATATCTCTCATCTTGGTTGAAACCGGGGCATAACTCATTAGCTAGGATGGTTATAAGTCCACCCATAACAAAGGTTTTGACACGTGTGTTCCCCTTGGCAAAGTCATTGAAGAGAGTAAGTATCTCAAGGGTCGTGTTGAAGTTGAATCGCCACTTCCCTTGTACGTTGAGGTAAGACTCGAGGAACGTCAAGTCAAGAAGAGTGCAAGCATGTCGTTCATGCCTTCCGAAGATTACTCCGGCGATAAACCTCTCATAAATCCTTATTACTGGATGTTGGATGGCAAATATGTGACATTGTTTTAGGGAAACATAGTCCCTTCCGGAGATGGCTCTCCAAAGGTGGCCTATGTTGCGATTTGACTGTTTATTGAGGTCGATAGTTGGGACCTCAAGGCCGAATATTTCCGCAGAGCGTCCAATGGTCAATTTAGGGCCATATTTCATAGATGAAAGCCAATGGCAAAACCTTAAGTCCGATGACTCACGACACGAAGACTATACAAGAACTCTAAAGTGAGGCTAAGGTAGGTGTCCCCTTGCATGTAGAACACCATTCCAAGTCCCATACCGCTGCAGAATGATTCCGTTTGTTGCCTAATCCCTACTATTGCCAACACATCCGTATCTATAAATTGAGTCGATTCATAGCACATACCTAGTAATTCCTCAAAACGCTTCCGGTGGTCATCGCTTATAAACTCCCTCTGGGAACATGTCTAGTTGACCCACGGCCGACACATGCATGTCTTCTTGCATCCTCTCCTTGTTGGGAAATGTGTCCTCAACAATAGTGCGATCACATGATTTAAATATCATTATTAAATCTCATATAAAGAATACGTAAGGGATGATTCAATTATATAGTCGACTGATCAACATTAATCGGTAACGATTGGGTTGCTAGAGTTTGACGTTATTGTCGTGGGACGGTGGTGGTCAGTTGATCCCTTAAGGTCACACCTAAAGGATGATGCCCTTATCTATAAAGTTGATTAATTGTATGACGATGCAAGTTGATCAATTCCTTAAAATTGAACAATTCGATTTGTGAGAGAGAATAAATATCTTATTGTAATGGGATTAAATAAGATTTATTTTAGTAATAAAATGCTTTGTTACTAAAATTATTTATTGTTTGAGAAACAATAGAGATAGGAATGAATGGTTAATTATAATTACAAGATATTGTGAATTATAATTACATGACTCATTTTATTTATGTGATCAAGTATCACTAGTCAAATTATTGGATGTAATTTAATTAATTCATAAAATGATATTTATGTGATAAATATGCATTAAAATTAATTAATAACATGTAGCATACTACATGTGACATATTGTGTGACACTTGACAAAATTGACAAAATAAAATGGAGGTCCATTTTACTCATATGACCGAAAAATTGGAGGGATATTAGTGGATTGTGGGTTGTATTATTTTATGTGACAAATAATATATTATTAAGGCTATTGTAGACTAGCCTTAAAAGCCTACACTACCTCTTACATACCTATTGACTTGAGAAGAACAAAAGGAAAAGAAAAAGACCATGCATGGTCCCCCTCATGTCCCCCACCGGTTTTGTGAGCCTAAAAAGAGAATTTTATTCTCTTAATTTTACTCATCATTCATTCTAATATCACATGCAAAAAGTTCATGTATTTTTCCTCTCTTCTCTCTCTTTAATCTTCATCAAAAAGATGAGTTTTTGATTCAAATTTGTTCAAAAAGATTACTAAAATTATTAATGTAATATATGAGTGTTAGTAATCAATTTTAAGGTAAACTAGTAAACTAATATCTAGCTAATATTATTTAGTGGGGATAAGGGATAGTCTTGGGTGCAATCAAGAGGAGAATCTCTACTTTAGGATTTTTGGAGGATCATCCTTATATATGGAAAGCTCAAGAACTAACAAGTAGGAGATCTTGTTGGTGTCCATTTGACCGAAATTTATTTGGTGAGAAATTGATTTTCTTATCTCTTTTTGTTTATAGTTTGCATGCATAAGATCACTATTTAATTTTATGACTAAATTAACAAAAACATATATGAATATGTTAGTAAAGAGATCTAAATTTCTAACAATTGGTATCAGAGCCTTGGTTGTTTGCATGCAAATCGGTTAAAGGTTTTTCCGAGTTATATGATTAACATACAAAACTTGTTAAATTTGTGTTATTATGATATATCACGAAAATCATTATGCATGTTAAAATTTCTGGTCCTAAAATGTTTTTAGGATATTTTGGTTATTTTATGGATTTTTATTGTTCATATTACATAATAATGACATTAAAAATATGATTTTATGAATAAAATGTCATTTTCGGACTAAAATTAGCTAAACTTCAAATTTTCCAGTGATTTTTGGATATGTTGTCACATATATTATTTTGAGATGACCTGTAAATGTTCATAATTTGTTGACTTCTTATGCTCGAAAAATGGATTTTTCATTATTAAAATCGGATTTAAGTGAAAAATAGGTTAATATGAGATAAATTTCGAATCTGGTCATAGAAATTTAGTATGTTGTCACATGCAATTTTACAAGATGTGTGTAAAATAATAGGCTATATTGCATGATTTATGATTTTTTGAAGAAAAATAGCATAAATAGTGACTTAATTAGTGAAATATTAATAAAATATACTCCATGACTAAGGAAAAACGTCACATGTTGCATTTTATTATCTTTTTCAGATCTAAAATTGAGAAGTTGATGAATATAATTTTTCTCATGTTTTTATGATTATTTTGTTAAAACCGATAAACCGCAACATTGTTTTTCGAGATAAATTTCGAAATTTTTTAACCTAAGTTTTTGAATATTATGAGTGTCATGGTATTTTTTCAGAATGTTCATGAGTTTAAATTTCAAATTTTGAATTTATTGAAATTTTGTGATTTATTTGAAGTTTATAGCTTTTTATTATAATTTTAAGTCCATTAATGAACAAATTTTAGAAATATGAGTTAATTATGGCCAAAAAAATTAGTGAAGACTAAATTTTGAGTCCTAAGAGGTTAGGATAATTAACTTATGCATAAATATGAATTTATGTAATTTTTGTGATTATAAAATGTTGAAATTACGCAAATCCGTAAAAACCGAGTAATATACGATATTGGCTACTTAAAGGCGATTTAGCATAAAATTGGGCATTTTCATACATATTATAATGCTGCATTTTCTTTATGATTGTCATAATTTTATTTTATGTAATTTTTGAATTATGTAATTTTTACTTAGTATGGCCTTAGTTTTTAATTGGTAGTACCCGAAATGTATGGGAATATCGATTCGGTTGTAATTTATTGTGATTTCGTATCACCGTTTTGTAATTTAATAGATTTATTTTATTTTAGTTACAAATTTATAATAGGAAATTATGTAATTTGTTATGTAATTTTATTTATTTCGGAGTTCCCAAAGACGGATTTCTTCAAGATGGCGATACATAAAGACGGTGTTACCTCGAGATGCGTGCCACAACCGAAGTTCCAGGGACCAATGGAGTTGGTTTCCGAATATGTAATAGTTAAATAGTTTTTCTATTTTAGGAAGGCCATACTAGGATTTATTTTTTTATGCTTTGCATTTTATTTATTTGTCGCATGCATCGCTAAATCGCCATAACTAAAACATGCATTATCTTTTAATCGAGTTTATCGACCGTGTCAATTATAATTATCGTAGTTCACCGCTTTAGTTCACTTAAAACGTGATAGATAATAAATTGACATGACCTCTCGCAAAAATAAACAATTGAGACTTAGCCTTACCAAATAGTAGAAACCATGAAAACCTATTTCGTGAGGGAGTGCACTCGGCCACACTGGGGTACAAACCTTGTTACGTAGGGGAAGCGGGTGATAAATGTCTATCCACCGAATTCATGTTGATGAGGGTTTTATCGGCCACACCGTGCCCAAATTAATGTGAATTTGGATCATGGACACATTTATTCGAAATTTGGGTTGAACTCAACAAAAGTTTTTTGATAAGGGATGTATCGGCCACACCGTGCCCTTGTCGGATGTGTTTTGGGCTAAAGATAAATGTTAATGTAATTTTATCGACCAAGAGTTCTAAAAGTAGAATCGATTAAAGAGTTAATCCACCGAGTTATATTGATAAGGGATGTATCGGCCACACCGTGCCCAAGTTAATATGAATTTGGATCTTGGAATCATTTATCATAGTTGGGTAGAGGTCACTATGTAAATGCTATACTTGTTTACAAGTATTATTATAACGATGAATGTGTTAATTTTCATTATTCCGTTATCATTTTGTTCTATTTCTTTACCACAATTCATATACGATATCATTTCGATTTTTTATTCAAATCTCCATTAAAACATCGTAACTAAAGACAAATATGAATTTGCTTCTAAAACCTCAAATGAACCATTGCTAAGGATCTCTTGTAAAGAGTATAGATTAAAGTTATTCATTATCAAACAGGTTTTTGATTCTTGACTAACACATCTACTTACAATGAATCGTTTCTAATTTTGGTAACTAGATTTGTTGGAAATCAAAATTGACCAAAGTATCGCAACCACTTAAATGAAAGTTTTAAGATTAAAACAAACGAATGAAGAGTAATCTTCATGAAATCCAATTTTGCTTCTCTAAGCAAAGACTCATTAAAATGAGTGGGAGCATTCTCTTAAACCGTTAAGATGGGATGAGGTTCAAAGAAGTAAAAATAGAATGGAATTGATACAAGGTAATGTTAAAAGTAACGTTATTGAGAATGACAATAGTAAACCTATCAATCCCGACCGATAAAGTTTCCATTGTCTTAAATGTCGGACACTAGAGAGGAAACTACCCCAAATTATTGAAGAATCAACAAGTTAGTTGTGGGACATCTAATGGGACCTTCTTCTTTAAATGTTTATTTGATTAAACATACATTTTGCTAGTACTACTTCATCAATATTAGAAACCAGTGGAGGTTTTCATCATTATATACGATACATAGAATGATTAGAATATAACGACTAGCAACAATGATATCGAGAGATAGAGTCATTGTGTAATCAATCTAGTTTTGGGTTTATAGTTGTACTTAACTATGACTATTAAGTACATAAACTCTAAATAAGAATATATACTTGTTAAGATACAAAAGAGGTTTCACTTTTGTGACCCTATACACCACGATTTGATGTATGGCTGGCCCATTATCAAGGTGATTATATTCTAAACCAAACTAGAATGATATATCATGAAGATGATGCAAGACTCAAATTGATAACCTAAGATTAAACCTTAACTTTTGGAATGATGAACGCAAAGAGTTATCGAGTACTCTTGAAACCATTATATTGTTAATGGTATATGCGTATCTTGTATTCAAAGCAAGATGTCTCGTGCCTTTTGGTTGAAAAGGAGATCGAGATTGTAAATCATCGATCCAAAATAGGTTGATCATTTTTTTTTACCAACGATTTAAGTTGACGCTAATGTGTTCACTTAATCTCTCTTAGCACGCATTATGGAATAATGTGTGAAAGCTAGAACATATATGAATATGTTAGTAAAGAGATCTAAATTTCTAACACTCCTCCGGTGTTGTGTTTGAGTCGCCTCCTGTAACACCCCCATCTACCAAAGTGCCTTACCAAGGTCTACCTTAGCAAATGAGAGCATTACCATCTTGGTTTCCCGAGGAAATATGCATCATAGTTACCATAATGAAACAAGTTTAATAATTAAATTTAAAGAAAAGGAAATACAAGTCTCAAAAATCCAAATGTCATACAACAAAACCAAAGTAATAATAATATCTAAACTCAGTGAAAGCTAGAACTACATAACATGTGATGACTTTGCCCGTCCATATCCCGCGAGCTACATCAACATCCAAAACCTGCTAAGCCAACTGCTCACCATCCGCGAATGGATCACCATAGTTTTGAAAAAAATAAACGGGGTCAGTAAACTGCATAACCAAAATAAGAACTCACAATGATACAATGCAATCAAACTGTAACCAATCAATCCTTCAAACTCCAAGAGTAACCAGTGACCGACTACAAACCAAAGTGTGCAGCCCTACCAGGTTTTCATCGCAATGGTAAACCCACACCACCAATGGGGGACTGCAGCCTTGCCCACCAAATCCCCGCTCATTGCAACGAGCGAACCCAGATCATTAATGTGCACATCCCCCTTGCAACGGGAGCCACAAGAGGCAAACATGAGGTTGGAACCACCTCCCGAAAATGGTTTCATAACAGTAACCAAACAGCAGTATAATCTTAATCACAACGATAATCATACCAATAAATCAATATCACATCTTATAATCAATTACACAATCAACTAAGTAGGGAAACCCTACCTTTTAGCAATACTCTGATCACAAGCAATCAATTATGATCCTTCACCTATCCATCACCTACATAACATAATTATGTATAATTATCACATACTAAATAAATTAACCATGCACATAACCTAGACTTATCATAACTTAAAAAGAATCTCAACTTAAAGAACAAACTCGACTTTTCCTGATTTTCCAGTACATAACAGACTCAGTATAAAATACATAACTAATTCCATAAAACTCCAATCGATGCAAGGTCAATTGGATTAGAACCCCATGAGTCTTAGCTACAACTCTTATCTAACGAATTTGTTTCAAATTCCATAATTATTAAGGGTTTTCAGACTGATTTCCAAAAGTTGACTGAATCCATCGCATAAAAAGTATCGATTCATAAAATGAGTTTAAAACATAATTTTTCGGTAATTACAAATCCTATTGTCATCTAGACTCTACAAAGATTATGTATGAAAAAGACCCAAAACTGAATCGACATAAAAATTAGGGTTTTAAACCATTTTCCATAATCAAATCAGATTCGTGGACTTTTCAGTGATAGGTTCATAAATAAATCACCTAGAACAAACCATAAAGAATAAGGCTACGAAATGCGATATGCATAAACTAGACTTCAAATAAATGGGACTCTCTTTTGAAACTTTTAGAAGAAGAAAACTTTAAAATAGCATAAACAATTGAATGAAATCGACTTACAATCAGGGGAATCGAATTAGGTTGAAATAGGGGAGCAATCTCCAATCAATTGAAAGGCTATCCAATCTCTTATTTCTCTTCCTCTCTCTATGTTTAAAAATGAGTTTAGAGATGCTAAAATAAATTATAAATGACTTAAGCGTTATTAACAAAACCATTGATCAAAACAGATAGAAACCGTCAAACCCGCTGAACCGATTTACTCGGTCAAGTTCACTAGGGCGAGTGACACACACTCGACCGAGTACCAACCAAGTACTCGACTGAGTACTATAACTAAAATACGGAGTATTACAATCTTCCCTCCTTAAAATGAACTTCGTCCCGAAGTTCACGCCTATACCCAAAGTGAAGTAAAACATAAAAGACTCGATTTTGGACAAAATATATACTCGAAAATGGCTGCTCAAATGCTCAAGGTTGAGTGAATTGGATATGAATTAAACCAAGAACAAAGCCAAGGTTTAAGACTAAGAGCTAGTTCAAGCACCTAGCAATGAACTCACTCAGCCCCTATCACTAAGCAAAGGAGGGTTTTCTTGCACTAAGCAAAGAATTTAAGAGAGAAAAACTAGGTTTTCACTTGTAATTAGGTTCATTCAAATCTGAAGTTCTCTTCTGTCTTACTTGATTTATATAGACCAAGTCTTACAATCTTGACCCTTGATTACAAGCTAGATCTAAGGACCACAAAACGAGCTGCTACAGTACAAGAAAATGGCAGCATCGGACCTTACAAGACCTTACACAAACTGAAAAGAAAAGGACATAAAGCAAAGAAATGATAAAGTAAACTAATAGTCCAACCCTCCTTGTTTGCTTGCTCAAATCCTTATTTATGCAATATGGACTGACTTGGTGGCCTAAGGAACCGTGTAAGACTCTTGTGCAGCTCCTAAAAGTCCTTTGAGCTTTGTTGGATCAAAAGAGGAAAGGTTGAAAACGACATTTAGCTCATTGTTCAAAACCGGGTCCCCTTGGTACCTTTGCAATGATTCTTCAATTAATTTCTTATTGGTAACTCTTGGAGATAAAAGTTCCGAGAGAAAAACGTTCCAAATTCACCCAAGATGTGGAATAGGATGGTTGGAACCATGGCTTCTTAGACGGATTTGGAGTTAAACCTCAAATTAGGACGAGGTCCAAAACCGGGTGAAATAGGAGCATTCTCGGTTTGATTCTTTTCAATCTCCCCTTCTTGAAAAGGATTTGCCCTAAAACCCTCGAGCTTATCCTCTTCAATCTCTTCATAATAAGGACTCAAATCCTCAACATTGAAAGTTCCATGGACACCATACTCTCCGGGAAGGTTTATCTTCTATGCATTGGACCCGAATTTCTCAAGGACTTCGAATGGATCCTCAGCTCTAGGCATGAGCTTATTCTTCCTTTTTTCTAGAAATCTCTCTTTTCTCAAGTGTATCCAAACAAGATCTCCGGGCTCAAAGCTCTTGGTTCCCTTTTTTACCCTTTGATTTGGCCTTATGAGCCTCATTAGCCTTCTCAATTTGCTTCTTGACTTGCTCATGGATATGAAGAATTTGTTCAACTCGTTTCTTAGCATCATAATCAATTGTGTTCCTGTTGATGGGTGTCAAATCAGTAGGTATCATAGGATTCACGCCATAGACCACTTCAAAGGGAGACTTGCCCGTGGTTATGGAGGGTGCTCAGTTGAAGGCAAACTTGGCTTGAGCTAGCTTGAGGTCTAAATCTTTTAATGACTTAGCAACCGTGCATCTAAGGATCCTCCCCAAGGTCTTGTTGGTAACTTCTGTTTGCTCATCAGTTTGAGGGTGATGAGAGGTACTAAATAAGAACCTTGTCTTGAGTAGTTTCCATAAGGTCCTCCAAAAATGACTCATGAACTTGGAATCCCTATCCGAGACAATGGACTTAGGAATAGCATGGAGCTTGACCACTTCCTTGAAATAGAGTTTGGCCACACTAGTTGCATCTTCGGTTTTCTTGCAAGCAATGAAATGAGCCATTTTACTAAACCTATCCACAACCACCATGATTGAATCCTTCCCTCTTTGAGTTCTTGGTAGAGCAACAATGAAATCCATGCTTATGTCTTTCCGTAGCTGATTTGGAACCGGCAAAGGAGTGTAGGGGCCTGTTTGGAAGTAGGACTTTGATTGTTGATAAGGAGCACACCTCTTTATCACATCTTGAACATCTCCGAGCATCTTAGGCCAATAGAATTGCTCTTGGAGTATGTCATATGTCTTTTGAATGCCAAAGTGTCCGGTAAGGCCATTGGAGTGCACTTCCCTTATAATAAACTTTTATAAGGCCCCTTAGGCACACACAACCTGTTTCCAAAGAATAAGAACCCATTTTGAACCAAGTACTTGCTCCCAAGTTTGATTCGGCCTGATTGAAGGAGATCCCATTCTTCTTTGAATCTGGATCCTCCACATGTAGCTCTTTCATATATTCAAACCCAAGGACCCTTTGCTCCATGAAACTCAACATAATGAACCTTCTAGACAATGCATCGGCAACTACATTATCCTTCCCCTCTATGTACTTGCTTGAACAATTGAAGGATTGTAGGAACTCCACCCACTTAGCATGCCTATGATTGAACTTGTGTTGGCCATTAATGTATTTGAGAGCCTCATGATCCGAATGGAGGACAAATGGTCGTGCCTTCAAGTAGTGGCTCCAATGGGTCAAGGCTCGAATAATATCATTTAACTCCTTATCATAGATTGATTAATTGAGCTTAGCACTACTCAACTTCTCACTAAAGTAAGCAATGGGCTTGCGTTCTTGCAAGAAGACAACCCCTATGCCAATACCACTAGCATCGCATTCTACTTTAAACAACTTATCAAAATTTGGTAGGGAAAGAATTGGAGACTCACAAAGCAGCCCCTTGATAGCTTGAAAGGAGCTCTCGGCCTTATCATTCCACTTGAACTCCCCTTTCTTCATACACTCGGTTATGGGAGCCGTGATGGTGCTGAAATCTTTGATAAACCTCCTATAAAAAAAGACTAACCCATGAAAGCTCCTCACATCCGTGATATTCTTTGGAATAGGCCATGTTTTGATAGCTTTAACCTTCTCTTGATCAACTAGAATGCCCCGGCTAGAGATGATAAAACCCAAGAATTGGACCTCACTTTGCATAAAAGAACACTTCTCTAGCTTACCATACAATTTGTGCTCCCTAAGAGTTTCAAACAACACTTGCAAATGCTTGAGGTGCTCTTCTTTTGAAGGACTATAGACCAAGATATCATCAAAGTAAACAACCACAAATCTGCCCAAATGAGGTCTAGGTACCTTGGTCATGAGCCTCATGAAAGTGCTTGGTGCATTAGAAAGACCAAAGGGCATCACAAGCCACTAATATAACCCATGCTTGGTTTTGAAAGCCGGTTTCCATTCATCACCTTCATTGATTCTTACTTGGTGGTGGCCTTGCCTTAGATCAATCTTTGAAAATAGTTGAACTCCACTAAGTTCATCCAAGATGTCATCAAGCCCAGGTATGGGGAATCTATACTTTATGGTAATGTTGTTGATGGCTCTACTATCTGTACACATCCTCCAAGATCCATCTTTTTTTGGCACTAAGAGGGTCGGGACAGCACACGGGCTAAGGGACTCCCTCATAAAGCCTTTGCTTACAAGCTCTCCAATTTGTTGTTGTAGCTCTTGAGTAGCCTTAGGATCACTTCTTTAGGCAACCTTGTTTGGTAATGTGGCACCCGGAATGAAATCAATTTGATGTTCAATGCCCCTAAGAGGAGGCAAGCCACTTAGAAGCTCATTTGGGAACACATCTTCATAGGATTGGAGAATCTCTTGGACCTCTTTAGGGAGTGACATATTCTTCCCCCAATACACATATTTTGCAATAAGAACATAGACATCTTCATCACCCTTTAACTCTTGGAGCATCTCGGCCTCATTGATCAACAATACCTCTTTTGAAGGCTCAAGCATGGAGGGTGGTGTGGTGTTCTTAAGGACGGGTGGAAGTAGTGTTAAAATGACCTTCCTTGAGCCAAACTTGAAGGTGTAAGTGTTGTCTCTCCCATGGTGTACCGAATCCCTATCAAACTCCCAAGGTCTACCAAGTAGAAGATGGCAAGCATCCATAGGTAGAACATCACAAAGAGCCTCATCCGAATAGTTCTTACCAATGGAGAAGGACACTAGGCATTGCTTATCCACTCTAACTTAAGCCCCTTTGTTGAGCCACTTCAATATATAAGGACTAGGATGGTCTTGTGTAGGCAATTATAGCTTCTCAATGAGAGTACTAGAAGCCACATTGGTACAATTCCCTCCATCAATGATAAGATTGTAAACACTTCCCTTAATGGTGCACCTAGACCTAAAGATTTGTTGTATTTGGTCCATTTCCAAGGGTTGGGGTTGAGTATGCATCACTCTCCAAGTAACCAAGCTAAGACCCGTATCCGGCATGACCAAATCAGTCTCCTTATGGTCCGTCCCTTCCTCATCCTCATCACACACAAGGACCTCATCTTTACCCCAACGAACCACTTCAAAGCTACTAAGGGCTCTCTTAGTTGGGCATTCCTTAGCAAAGTGACCATAACCTTGGCATTGGTAACATTTTTTGAGAGGCATGGTCTTTTTTTTGTGTGGTTTTGGTTGATTTTCCCTTGTCAAGTATGGGGGTTTTGTTTTGAGGGGTGGGTTCATTAATTTTGACACTGGTTGGGGCTTTGTATGGGGCTGTTTTGACGGGTGGTTTAGTGGTGGTGGCCTTCCCCTTGCCCAATTTCTCAACCCGTAAAGCCAAGTTGACGGCTTCATCAAAGGACCATACTTGTTGCATTCGAACCCTATGAGCAATCTTAGCATCTAAACCTTCAACAAACCTAGCAATCTTTTGTTCGGGCTTCTCATTGAGTTCACATTGCAAAGTAAGTTGTTCAAAGTCTATAAGACATGACTCAAGTGGTTGTTGGTCTTGTTTAAGTTGTGTGAGCTTAATAAAAATGTCTTGGGTGTACTCTTTAGGTATAAACTTCTCATTTAGCTTCTTTTTCAGTTTTAACCAAGACTTAATAGGTTCCTTACCCTCCCTTCTTCTCTGATTTTCTAAGTTCTCATACCAAAGGGAAGCATAGCCTTTGAGTTTCAAGATTGCAACTTTAAAAGCTTTGCTATCGGAATAACCTTTAAACTCAAAGACTCTTTCAATGGTCCAAAACCAATCTAAAAAATCCTCGGGGTTTAAGCTACCATGAAAATCAGGAATTTCTACCTTTATGTCTTTGTTGGGCTCTCCTTGAAATGCCTCGGCTATGGAGTCCTCCAAATCTGGAAATGCTTCTTCATCACGGCCACCTTGAGCTCGTCCTCTCCCCATGGGGCCACGACCCCTACCCCTGCCTCGAGGTGGTCTCCCATCCCTTGTTGGTGCTGGAATGTTAGTCATTATGGTGTTGAAAGTATCTACAACAAGTCACATTTTTCAGAAAGTTGTGTCATTTGGCCCTCAATTCCGGTGAGCCTTTCTTCACTCATAGTTGTTTTTTGTGTTTTTAATGTAGTTAGGATATAATGAACTACAAGAAAGGCTTTTTCCCAAGACTAACACAAGATGGAATTATGTTATAACTTAGGCTCTTGGTACCAAGTTAAAGTAAAACATATAAGACTTGATTTTGGACAGAATATATACTCGAAATGGCTGCTCAAATGCTCAAGGTTGAGTGAATTGGATATGAATTAAACCAAGCACAAAGCCAAGGTTTAAGACTAAGAGCTAGTTCAAGCACCTAGCAATGAACTCACTCAGCCCCTAGCACTAAGCAAAGGAGGGTTTTCTTGCACTAAGTAAAGAATTTAAGAGAGAAAAACTAGGTTTTCACTTGTAACTAGGTTCATTCAATTCTGAAGTTCTCATGTGTCTTACTTGGTTTATATAGACCAAGACTTACAATCTTGACCCTTTATTACAAGCTAGATCTAAGGGCCACAAAATGAGCTGCTATAGTACAAGAAAACGGCAGCATATGACCTTATAAGACCTTACACAAACTGAAAAAGAAAAGGACATAAAGCAAAGAAATGATAAAGTAAACTAATAGTCCAACCCTCCTTGTTTGCTTGCTTAAATCCTTATTTATGCGATATGGACTGACTTGGTGGCCTAAGGAACCATGTAAGACTTTTGTGCAGCTCCTAAAAGTCCTTTTAGCTTTGTTGGATCAAAAGAGGAAAGGTTGAAAGCGACATTTAGCTCATTGTTCAAAACCGGGTCCTCTTCGTACCTTTGCAATGATTCTTCAATTAATTTCTGATTGGTAACTCTTAGAGATAAACGTTCCTAGACAAAAACATCCCAAATTCACCCAAAATATGAAATAAGATGGTTGGAACCATTTCTTTTTTGATGAATTTGGAGTTAGACCTCAAATTAGGACGAGGTCCAAAACCGGGTGAAATAGGAGCATTCTCGGTTTGATTCTTTTCACAAAGAACACAACAACTTAAACATATTATTAAACACACTCTATACTTACTTAAACACAACATAAAATCCACAAACATAGATGAAAACATGATTGTTACATTCTACCTCCGTAAAAACAAGGTTATGTCCTCGTAACCAAACTCATATCTGAACAACTAAACCAATCATACTACCACAAAGAAAACATTGCAAGAACCACATTAACACTAGTAGAAAAAGCGCCATTGACATTGCCATCTTAACATCACTTATTAAGAAAAACGATGTAAAAATTATAACTTTGATTATGTACATCGGTTTTGAGAAAAAAACGATGTAATCTTTTTTGTACTTTTTATTTACATCAGTTGCAAACATCGGTTTTTTAAAAACTGATGTTAATTTATTTATGTTATATCGGTTATACTACAACCAATGTCAATTTATTTAGATGATAAATGGATTCAACCTAAAAAAGTTGTTAGAGAGAAGTCTAGAGAGAGAAACTCTCCCAAATTAACACCGCCTCTCTTTTTCCTTCTCTTTGAAGAAACTTCTCCTGTCTCCAACCCCTCCCACAACCCTTTCTCCTCTCCGATTACGCCGGAGATCTGGCCGTTCCTGGCCGATCTCCGATGGTTCTGTAGATTTAGCCATGGATTTTCCTTTGTTTCGACCACCGTGTTACTGTTTCGTTTGCTTTGCTCTTACCTTTGTGTTTCCCTTTTCAATTTCGTCTGGGATCTGGTTTTGTCGGGTTTTTTAGCGGAGTTTGACGTTTTTGTTTGGTTTATTGAGGGTTTTTTTGGGAAGCTTCCAGTCATCCTTTCAATTTCATTTTAATGCTTCAATTTTATTTCATCAACTTTGTGAAAGTTTATAACGATTGGAGCTGGTGGTTGTTGATGGTTTTCATTTTCACTTTGATCCCGGTCATCCCTCTCTATCTGTTTTTTTGCAGTGAGTTTCTTTGGCTTAAACTGTGAGTTTGAGTTTATTTGCTTTCTTCTATCCTTTGTTACCTGATCTGAGCTTGTTGGAGACGATTTTTAGTTTGATTGTTTCCCGGACTTGTGTTTCTTTGGGCCTCAGCGCTCTCTGAAGGTCGTTGGTTTCCTTCGTTTGGTGGTGGCTTAGTCTTTATCCATGTTTATGTAGCTTCGGAGAGGATGACTTCGGGTTGGTTGTCACTACAAAATAAACGCGGAAAACTGACGGAAAAAACCGTCACTACGGCCTCTTTTCCGTCAGGAATGGCCATTCCTGACGGTTTCTCCGTCAGGATTAAAGCGTCACTACATATGGTCACAGAAAACAGATATCTGACGGTATTTCTGTCACATATTCTACTCCTGACGGTTATTCCGTCATAATGTCACATTTAGGGTGATTAGGCAAGTCAACAAAATGTTGACCAATCCTGACAGAAAAACCGTCAGTACAGAGCCAAAACTGACGGAATTGCCGTCACATGAGTCAACAAATTGTTTGACTTCACTGACGGAATTTCCGTCAGGAATGGCCTACTACTGACGGTTTTTCCGTCAGGATTGGTCAGCATTTTGTTGACTTATGTGACGGTATTTCCGTCAGGACTTATTTGGGCAAAGAGTGAAAAAGCAATGCTTCTTCTTTGCCCACCACAATGCGGATTTTGCATTGTTTTTACGCACCAAACCTGCAAAAACCAAATACGACCGTCGACCGCCAAGCGGGAATCCATTATCATGTCGACCGCATGAGCGGGAATCAAGAGTAGACAACGAAAGCATCGAAAGAAAACCAAATACGATTGGAAGACCGAAGTAATTACATAAAAGCTAAAGGTCAAATTTTTACATGTCTCATAAAATAATGTCTTTTACATACCAACTAAACTACTAAAATCCATAATCATAAGTGTCCTAAGGTAGCCTTAACTAAACTACCAACATAAGAACATAGACGACGGTACTAATAATTACCTAGAGGCTCAATAAAGTCATTACAAAAGCCATGCCCGCCATCCTCATTGTCTTATCTACGGAAAGGGCGGGCGAAACCGGAGCACGAGGGAGGGGGTTGAGATGCGCGCATCTGAGCCATTGGTTGTTTTATTTCTGCCATTTCCTGAGCTTGGAGACGGACTGTTTTCTCAAGACTTTGTCGTGCGGTTCTCTCATTATTTAGTTGGGTGGCAAATTGAGTATACTGGGTAGGAGTGTAAGAGGATGATCGACGAGTACCTTTGTTACACGGACGTTCATACCATTGTTCGGCCGCTACATCACCGTTCCCGAAAAATCTTCCACGATTGTCAAAACCATCGACCGCTTTGTAGAACGAATGGTACTCATCTGGAGCCTCTCCGGGGGGCGTTGGTCAACTCATCTCTTCTTGATAAATGG
Source organism: Silene latifolia (assembly GCF_048544455.1). NCBI lineage: Eukaryota > Viridiplantae > Streptophyta > Magnoliopsida > Caryophyllales > Caryophyllaceae > Silene > Silene latifolia. The sequence goes on along the minus strand of NC_133537.1, from coordinate 185,215,660 downwards.
CCTAAAAGAAAAACAAATAAGGAAAAAATGATGTTATATTTAAAAATGAGGAAAATATAATAACTATTAACATTATGAATTAGAGAAATACAATAAATATTAACTTACGTCGGTCTTAGCGGCTCGAGGATTAACCCACTCCCCCTTCTTGTTTTTCTTGGTCTTTGTAAACAACTTGTATGGTGTGGCCGACTCACCCTGAAAGTAGCATAAAAACGTAAATTGATTATATTCGGCAATCAATAATACTTGTAACCAATTTGTGAAAAATAATAAATTTGGAGGGAGTATAATACTTACCAATTCCTTGAAAGCATCGGAGCAACTCTTACGGCCTAGAGTATGAGTGCCTAGTGCTTTCCCGTCCTTAGCACCCGACATTCTATTTGCCTTATTTGTCTTAGAACTTTTGGCAAATTCAGGGTCTTTTTCTTCTCTTTCCTTCAGATTCACCCACCAAGAGAGCGGTACCCACTCGGGTTTGTTCTTTAGATACTTGAGTCCATTAATAAGCTTGGTAATCCGCCTCGTGACCTCTTTTTGCCAATCGGGCTTAGGGTTATACTCTTTATCTACGGACTTCACATGTTTCTATTTCAAAAACAAGTATTTAATTAGTAATAGAAGATGACTTTAATTAATAAAAATAAAATAAAAATTATTAACGTAAGTAAATAATAGGTAACTTTTAAATTACCCTAAACCAATTCCACATCTTCAAACGCTGCGCTTGGCTCGCCTCACTCCATTTGGTGAAGTACTCGTCATCTGAAATGTTATTTGTGAACGACCAACTGACATATTTTTTTATGCACTTGTCACTCCACCTGAAAATTAAAACAAGCATATATTGAAAATTTAAATAAAATGATTTGAATGATATATATTTCATAAAGCTAAAAATAAATTTTAGAACACTTACCATTTACCATCTGGTTTGTTTTGTGATAAAATTATCTGCATATTATCCGTTTCCGGATTAAATGTCTGAACACCCTCATCATCATCATTATCAATCTCATAGTTCTCCTCGTTACGCCGACTTCCCCCACTACCGCTCCCTATTATCTTTCGAATGAAACCTGCCATATACTAATCATAAACAACAGAAATTGTCAGTTGAATAAAAATTGTTAGTGTGGACAACGCCCGCGAGAACTGCGTCCGCGGGATCCACACTAGGCATAATCGACTCGAGGTTCTTTCGAATCGAATTAAGACAAATTAGAGTCGCCACCAAGTTTTTTGGGAACTTGGAACCGTTCAAGTCAACTTTACACCTTTCGTCGAAAAGCATAAAGTCAATCGACTACGAGTGATTAAAAATAAAGACTTGTACCCTATATAACTCGATTTGAATGACTCTCGTAATCCAATGGTATTTAGACGGATCCACAAACCATAGATCTTGAGTAAGGGGTGAGGGTACGTGTTAGGAAGCCCATAAGGACACCTAACCCCGCCCATCGATAACGGCCTCTACTAAGTCAAGTATCGGATTTCAAACAAGGTCGTAGCTACTGCGATATATGATATGCAAACATCGTTTTAAAACCCTAACATGTGAAGTTTCTATGTCGATTTAGATGCAACTAAACTAACTTTGTCAAAGTTGTAATTTAGCATGTGGGTTGATTGATCTAACAACATACAAAGCAAACAAGGCTTAAGGGGAATGGGGGAGCCGTTGGGATCTACCCTATTACAATCCAGGCATTTCATGCCGACACGACGAGAATTTAGAGATACAACTCGATCTAAATACAATTGCTATATACGACACCATACACGACACATGGCCATTCGGCCTAGGAAAACGTGCACAAAGGGGTGGCCCACGGTTTACATAACTCACGGCCTTGGGTCACTCCTCGTAATGCGTGCTTTCGCTTAATCTTATCGAATTAGACATTGGGTCACACACCAAAGCATGCATTAGCATAAATCGGGCCATGTTGCTTTAAACAACATGCGATTTACTACGCTCTTACATGAATTGGATCACAACTATCTAACCAAATAAGACTAAGGTTTTTATAAATTGATTGACTCGACCCAGAAGAAAACTAATTACAAGTGAATTACAAGAGACGACTCGATAAGCAAAAGGTAATTACAAAATACAAAACAACGATGAATAAACGATATAAAGATGAAGCAAAAATGACAAAAGGCACGGCCAAGCACACGTCCCCAGGCACGGCCACCCTAGTTCCTAGGTTAGGTTCATTAGGTTAGATAGATTTGTAAAGCGATATAGGATATACATTAGAAATTGATGATAAAAGACGTCAGAAGGCTTCGCCTAAAACCGAGTGTTCTACACGGCCTAAAAGGGTCGAATTAGGTCAAGTTCGCTAATTAAGTTAAATTGTCGAGTGTTAATAAGAAGGTGCTAATCACGCACTCTTATACTAGCGAGAAATTAGGTGAAAAGAGAGATGCATTCAATTAGGTTATAGAATTGTTGGTCGATTTTAATGCTTGTGTCGAAGCACCCTAACATGTCTAATTAGGCTATTTAATCGATCTAAAGTCGTCTAAACGAATCATATGTTAACAAACAGGGGTCGAACTAACATGCGACGGGTCCTAGAGTAGGTCGAATTGAACGAAACAAGCAAGGGGTCAAAAGCGAGGAACGAAGTTAGGATTCGTTTTATTAATGCCCTACCTTGAACACGAGGATATGTAAATGAGATGGGGATACGACCGACCGATGTGGCGGATTTCTTTCACATCTCAAGTCAACATGGGTGTTCGTGGTGGTACTTTAACTCATACTCGGACTAAACTAGTTTCATAGTTAACGATATCAAACGACAAACAAAACGATAAACAACGTAAAACGAACAATAAAAAACAAACATAAAAGAACGAAATAAAAAGGAGAAGAGGAGGATTTGATGCACCCTCAACCTACATGTATTGTTGACACCGTCTTGGGTCGTAATCGATGGTAGATTTTATCTCGAGAGGCCGTCGTCGACGAAGGAACAAAGCAAACAACACGTTTTTTGTAAATCTGGACAGCAACTTTCAAACTGCAATTTCTCACTCGTTTCACGGTGAAAACTAGATTTAAAAGATGTTTTGAAAACTAGAAAGAGAGTAGAACAAACATCTTAAAACAAACAACACTCGTTCTGAGTTATTGGGCACGAAAAATGAGCACAAACAGAACCGGACAGATAGGAAAAGCCGCGAAAACAGAGTGTATGACACTCTGTTTTTCGAGGGGATTCGTGTACTCTCAATGTCAATTTGGCTTGTGAATCTTTGTCTAAGATGTAGATGGATGTTATATGGTTAATTAGGAACAAGAAACTCGAATTTTAATGGAGATTTGAAGGGGAAACGAATGGTATTTCGAGAGAGACACAAACTGTTTCTCAGTTTGAATGTCTCGGTTTTGTCGAGAGTTTTGAGAGGCAATTAGGGTTTGTTTTTGGGGATTAATGCTGGTGAGTGACGGTAGTATGTGTGGAGAACTTACAGGAATGAAAGTATGGCAGAGGGGAGGTATTTATAGGGAGTTAAAGTAGGGTAAAAGAGAGCAACAAGCAGTCGGGCTGCTCTGTTTCGCTGCTGCTGTCCAGCAGCTTTCGTGAGCTCGTGTAGGGTTTAGGAGGGGTGTTTCTTGGTGGTTAAGCTATAGTAATGTGGGTAGGATACTAGGGTATGGTTTAGGGTTAATGAGCACGGGTTTAAGTGGTGTTTGGAGCGGGTTTGGGGCTTGGCGAAGCTGAACACGGGTAAGGGGTATGGACTGGTTGTGTGGGCTGTTTGGGGCGGGTTATTAACTGGATTGGAGGGAGTTTGGACGGGTTTGTGGAAGGGGTTAGGGCCTGGTTATGAGGGTGAGTGATGGGTTGGGTTATGGGCCAAGAGTTGGTTCGAGTTTGCTTCGAAAATCGTGCCCAAATCAAGTTGAAAACGAGCTCAAAATCGCGTATAAAACCATCGTAAAAAATCGAGTTCTTCAAATACGGTTTATAAACGATATAAATTGATTTTTCAAATCAAATAACTAAAGAATGATTTTTCAAATCAAAAAATATATTTTATTTTCAATAAAATAAATTTAAGAAAATAAATTCAAATTAAAACAATAAAATGAATTCACTTAAAAAAAACATTTAATTTAAATATCATTTAAATTAATAAAATATTTCATCGACGACGCCCATTCTACATCGTAAAACTAACTCCAAATAGTGACAATGACAACTAATGAATACATGTGTCCTATCATCATCGGGTGTTTGTCGGGTTCTCTATAAATTCCAATATCGACGGATACGGGTATCTACAGAGCCCCCACTTTGACTGAGTCTTGGACAAGGCGAAAGTCAAAGTATACCCCAGGTCCCTCTCGACCTGAGGATTCCGCGGGTCGTTTATAGTCCATTGGACTTGCGTATATAAGCTCGTCAGCCATAAGAAGAGATCATACCTGAAACTTCGTTGGGGATTAACTCTCGCTCCTGTTGCGTCAAATTATCATCGTTGGTCGTCGACCCATAAAATTGCATATATGGTGGATTGAGCCTTATCCGCGCCTACGTATCCGTTTCTGACGGAATCAAACCCGCGTCGTAGTTCGGCAACTGCTGACACTTGCCCAAAGTTTATCATTTGCTGGCATTTGTCCGAAATTCGTATCTGCTGACACTTGCCCAAAGTTTATCATCTGCTGGCACTTGTCCAAAATTCATCATCTGTTGACACTTGCCCAAAGCTTATCATCTGCTGGAAGGTGTCCAAATGGGACGGGACTTTCCGAGGAGGTTGCCGCCGCTTTCATCACTTGCTTTCAGCTACAGAATTCTTCCATTTCAAACTCTTGTATTGAATTGAATTATTGGTGGATGTCATCCTTTACATCTTGATAATGGTCTCTGAAGCCAACGGCTTCAGAGCCCCCAGTTTGCAATGGCTCTAAAGTCGAAGACTTTAGAGCCCCCAGTTGAAGCATATCCTGCTACATTTGAAGCACAAAAATGTACTAGCAATAATCATCACATAAGCACATTTGGATCATCGATCCTAAAATTAGATCATTTGAAAGATTGGGTCATTGACCAGAAAATGGAATTTGAAAATTTTGAATAATTGGGTCATCGACCCGAATTTTGAATTTTGACATCATTTAGTATGTTGGGCCATCGACCCGAGGTTTGAAGCTGAAATATTGGAATATTGGGTCGTCGACCTGAAATTTAATTTGAAAGACTGGGTCATCGACCCGAAATTTGAACCTGTTGAAGATTTTGAATAATTGGGCCATCGCCCCAAATTTTGAATTTGACATCACTTATGATGTTGGGCCATCGACCCGAAATTTGAATTTGAAACGAATCATTTGGGTGTTGGGTCTTCGACCCAAAATTTGATTTTGAACTTTGAGATTTGAACCTTGACTTGAAATGTACCACTACTTGGATCATCTATCCCATAATTCGCAAAAAGTTTTTGAAATTTCGGAATTCTGAACTCTTTGGCATTTTGAAATCGAACCTTGACGGGTAAGTAGGAAATACGACTCAGACACTTTGTATGACCCGTAAATAACGTGGGCGTAGCCCGCTACCGTACAACAAAAAGGAAAATAAAACCATAAGTGTGCACGGGTTTTAGTTCAGTTATTGACTTGTTGGGGGTAGAAATGTAAATTGGCCATTCGGGCAGAAGATAGCAAGTAGGAAAGACAAGGTCGTCGGACTTGGGACTGAGACATCGTATAACGTAGGCGTTCTCTCGAGGGCACCCGGGAATCAAGATCACTTGGTATTGACAAGGTGGATTAAACGCACGGAGCAAAAACAGTGGCTTCGCCCAGACACTAAACACAGACTGATTTTATGAGAATACTTAGACATCACACATCACTATTGTTGGGAACATCCTGTCACTCTTCTCCTCGCCTCCTTTCTTTTCAGCGAGTTTTCATCATTTCTTGCCACCGCCTTCTTTCTTTTCAGCGGGCTTTTACTATTTTTCTTCCACGCCTTCTTTCTTTTCAGCGGGTTTTTTTTTATATTTTCTGTTCCCAACAAAAACCCACACCTATGTGACTCAGCATCTTTGCCTAAACCGTTAGATAAAGCTCATTCTGAGACTTGATACTATTCATCCGAACCTATATCCTTATCCTAGCCTACATCGAGTGCTAAGACCGACTCAAACAAAGGTGGCTTCATTTGGACTTGGTTAAGACCAGTAAGAAACCGACAAGATGACAACTTGGTTGATGAGTGGATTGAATCCCTTATTATGAAGGACTGCCTACGTATTCGCGTGGAGCGAAATCAAATCCGACGTAGTTCGATCAAGGTGCATTAAATTGGCATTTTGATTGTGTGTACACACTCGAAGGTTTCACCTAAGGTATCATGTTGCATCCCATTCTAGCCTGTAAAGTACCGTTAAATCCCGTGTTTGGAGTTAGGTGTAAAAGGCTTGGATCTTTTGGGATGTGGAGCTTGGTAATAACAAGTTGGAATGGTTAACCATCATTCTGAAGGTTTGTTTTGTGGTGCTAAGGCCAAGAGCTATGGCTGCTGATGTGGTTGGAATGGGCGTCTCGGGTTTGATGAACCACGAGTGCAAATGGGTTGAAAAATGATGTGGGTTCAAATTTCCATGTCTGGACCCTAAAGGCTGGGTGTAACAACAAGCGGAATAATTCTCAAAATTTCCGACTATCCCTTTGTAACTGTCTCAGGAAGGACTTAGAGGGTAAAGAGGTTACTACTTAAGCTTTTGAGCTTCGCCCATTGAACTTCAACTATGGGTACTTGACTTGAATTCTGGCTTCCGTAACTTCGACATTCAACCAAAAAGCATTCCGCAATAACTTCAACATCTTTTTTTCTTTTTTCTTTTTCTTTCATCTTTTTTCATTTTTCATTTTTTTTTCATTTTTTTTCATTTTTCCAATTTTTGAAAATGATCTTCTATTCATTCTCTTAGTCACAAATGGATACACCTTGAAAACTGGGCTTCGCCAATTAATTTGGGTAAGAACTAACAATTCCTTGTTAGAACGGGTTGATATCTTCTCTCTTCGAGAGGGGAGATTTTGTGGGGATGGGCTTGCCTTCCGTCATCGATATGGGAAACAAGGAGCTAGTCCAGGTTCGTCATAGAATCATCTAAAATCTTGTCATAAGCACTGGTTCTGATGGAGGTTTTCTACCGCCAGACATGGAATAGGTAAAGGAATCAAACACGGGATCCTAGTGTACCTTACATTATGAAACGGGACATATTTCTACCCCAGGGATCTCTTTGAGTGTGTTGTGCATTTTATCATGCTTTCAGAATGATTGAGGATTGGAAACAAGACAAATTTGGAAACGAAACTGGAACTTTTTATTGGAAAGACAAATGCTTAACAGACTCGAAGGAACGATTCCTAGGACACACCCTAGGTCATCGCGGAACAAACGACTCAACTTCAGGAAAAGAAAGTCCTAGACTCGACTCGACTAAAAAAAGAAAACAGATCCCGACTCATAATTTTCAAATCTGGTCTTGAGCTTTCTCTTGTTCAGCTGTCAGCTTAGATGCTCGGCTCTGATCCTTGATCCCTTTGATGGTCTGCCTTCATCCCGAGGTAGTCCTCTGAGGATCTATGCCAGTGATGAAGGTTGGTGAATCGAATTGTATTTTATTAACTTCGTTAATGAGAGGAGTACATTCTGGAGCAAGTCTCCCGACTTGAATTTCATTCTTCGGGTTTGGCAAGAATTCAAAGTAATCCACAAATATCTTCCCGATAAACACCCCTTTCAAGTGACATGGGCAGATAAGATGGGAATAATCGACATTGTCTTCGACAGAAACAAAGTTGGCGTGATCGCCAAATGGATTGGTGATGTTATTGGGTTTAACAGTTGGGATCGGGAGTGTTCCATTCTCAATCATGTCTTGGATTTCGTGCTTCAGTCGATAGCACCTTTTAGTATCGTGTCCCTTCTCTTGATGGAAAGCACAGTAGGCATTTGGTTTGTACCATTTGCCTTGTTGTTCAGCAGGAGGGTCCGGAGTTGGACCAATAGGCTTCAGCTTTCCTTGGGCTATGAGCCTTTGGAGAGCGTATGTATAAGTGCATCCAATATCGGTGAATGCCCTAGGTGTTTGGCGCTGCGACTTCTTCGATTGCCCTTCTAAGAGATTGATGGCTTCATCAATATGGGTCGTTTCTGGGGCCTTGCCCTTAGACGATGAGGCCCCTTGGTACCCTTTCGGCCTTTCAGCCTCTTCCCTTATGACATCATCTTCTACCTTTATCCCGATTCTTATCAATTCTTTGAAAGAGCCTAAATTCTGGTATTTCAGAGCATTACGGTAAACAGGTCGTAGATTCTTTACGAACTTATCTACCATTTCAACTTCATCAGGCTTCTTGGCTAATTTCACGCTTTCAGCGTGCCATCTTGCAAGGAATTCAGTAAAGCCTTCTTTTTCTTTCTGTGTCATCACCTACAATGTTCTTATGTTGGTTTGATTCTCGACATTATCAGCATAGTGCTTGCAGAACTCCACCATAATATCTTCGAAAGTGGGGAAGTTCTTAAGGTCCAGATTGTAGAACCACGCCTTCGGGTGTTCATCCAGAGAATGAGCGAAAATTTCAGAGAGCATGTCAGCAGGTACTCCCTTCAGTGCTAAGTATCCCTTATAGGCCTTAACATGGTGGACTGGATCTTTTGTGCCCTTAAACTTTGGGATATCAGTGAGTACCATGTTCGTGGGCAACTTATCCTGAACTGGGGCATAGGCCCTAGCATTTTCGTAATGGATGTTCTTCCCCTGGGAGAGTTTCAGACGGTCCTCAATGAACTTGAACCGTCTCTCCAGATCAGACAGAGGTGGGGTAGATAAAGGGGAATCTTCACCCAGCTTAGATTCGATTGCATCCATTCTGGTCATCATGAGGTTCACGGCCTCAGTGAGTTTGTTAACAGCATCTTCCATTGCTTGACGTCGGGTTTTTGGCGGCCTTTCTACAAGAAAACCCCGAACCGAGTCAATATTTAAAAGTAAGAGCCCCTGCACACTTAAGGACACGACACCAACTTGACTCAAGTCAAGACTCGACTTAAGACTGATTAACCAAAAGGTTCGACTCACGGTTGGATTTAGACCTCGATTCATTTTAGACTCGACAAGACGACATGACTCAAGTTGTCATAGCTCGATTCTAAACTGGACTCGGTGTGACTAAACCCGTGATTGGACTAACATAGCCCATAGGTTTAAGTGAAACGCCCTAAAATGGCCTAGCTCGGACGTTTCTGTGTACTATCCTGGACCAATTGGTCGACCCACATGACTCGAAGCCCAAGAGGTGAGCTTGGGTGACCCAACAAGGTCGTGTTCTAGACTCTCGGGGCAAAACACGCCTAGCCTAACACGGCCAGGACCCAGACACGACTCGACGCATTTCATGCTTGGTTAAGGTTCGAGAAATATTTTGGATTGAATTTGAAAAAAAACGAATAATCGATTTGAAAATGAGATTTAAAATGGGCAACATGCATGGCTATAAAAGCTTATTTTGGGCCGAAAAATCTAGTCCTACTTGGGCAGCATTCCGCGTTTTTAAAACCATGCTATTTTGAAAGTAAGTTGTTCAAAAGTTCGGTTTTGAAATCGATACGGAAAATTTGAAAAGACTCGGGAAATTCATTTCGCACATTGTCATTCTCATGTTATAAGGATGTATGCTCCTAGACATCTCTAAGTCTCGGCAAGTCTTCTACAAGAAGGTCTATGTCCTTCATCCTTTTTGGGTCTTATAGAGCAAGGGCCTATAGGTAGAGTACCTAGAAGAGCATCCCCACCATCAAGAACCACGACGAGGCGGAGCGGAAGCAAGCAATGTGCAAGTTTCTAGCATAGTGGGACGTCGCCCCCCACGCGTCACAAAGAAGCGCTGGGACAGCCCGGGAAAGTCCTTAAGGGTTTATGCATGAATCGTAGCACTACGAGTAATGTTTTACTTTCCAATACTTTCTTTTCAAGTTTCACCTCGGAGAAAAAGACGCTAGAAACAAAGTGTAACTAGTCCTCTTTTCCCCAAATGAGTCGCCAAATCGTGGACAACGCCCGCGGAATCGCTGCGTCCGTGGGATCCACACTAGGCATAATCGACTCGAGGTTCTTTCGAATCGAATTAAGACAAATTAGAGTCGCCACCAAGTTTTTTGGGAACTTGGAACCGTTCAAGTCAACTTTACACCTTTCGTCGAAAAGCATAAAGTCAATCGACTACGAGTGATTAAAGATAAAGACTTGTACCCTATATCACTCGATTTGAATGACTCTCATAATCCAATGGTATTTAGACGGATCCACAAACCATAGATCTTGAGTAAGGGGTAAGGGTACGTGTTAGGAAGCCCATAAGGACACCTAACCCCGCCCGTCGATAACGGCCTCTACTAAGTCAAGTATCGGATTTCAAACAAGGTCATAGCTACTGCGATATATGATATGCAAACATCGTTTTAAAACCCTAACATGTGAAGTTTCTATGTCGATTTAGATGCAACTAAACTAACTTTGTCAAAGTTGTAATTTAGCATGTGGGTTGATTGATCTAACAACATACAAAGCAAACAAGGCTTAAGGGGAATGGGGAAGCCGTTGGGATCTACCCTATTACAACCCAGGCATTTCATGCCGACACGACGAGAATTTAGAGATACAACTCGATCTAAATACAATTGCTATATACGACACCATACACGACACATGGCCATTCGGCCTAGAAAACGTGCACAAAGGGGTGGCCCACGGTTTACATAACTCACGGCCTTGGGTCACTCCTCGTAATGCGTGCTTTCGCTTAATCTTATCGAATTAGACATTGGGTCACACACCAAAGCATGCATTAGCATAAATCGGGCCATGTTGCTTTAAACAACATGCGATTTACTACGCTCTTACATGAATTGGAGCACAACTATCTAACCAAATAAGACTAAGGTTTTTATAAATCGATTGAATCGACCCAAAAGAAAACTAATTACAAGTGAATTACAGGAGACGACTCGATAAGCAAAAGGTAATTACAAAATACAAAACAACGATGAATAAACGATATAAAGATGAAGCAAAAATGACAAAAGGCACGGCCAAGCACACGGCCCCAGGCACGGCCACCCTAGTTCCTAGGTTAGGTTCATTAGGTTAGATATGTTTGCAAAGCGATATAGGATATACATTAGAAATTGATGATAAAAGAGGTCAGAAGGCTTCGCCTAAAACCGGGTGTTCTACACGGCCTAAAAGGATCGAATTAGGTCAAGTTCGCTAATTAAGTTAAATCGTCGAGTGTTAATAAGAAGGTGCTAATCACGCACTCTTATACTAGCGAGAAATTAGGTGAAAAGAGAGATGCATTCAATTAGGTTATAGAATTGTTGGTCGATTTTAATGCTTGTGTCGAAGCACCCTAACATGTCTAATTAGGCTATTTAATCGATCTAAAGTCGTCTAAACGAATCATATGTTAACAAACAGGGGTCGAACTAACATGCGACGGGTCCTAGGGTAGGTCGAATTGAACGAAACAAGCAAGGGGTCAAAAGCGAGGAACGAAGTTAGGATTCGTTTTATTAATGCCCTACCTTGAACACGAGGATATGTAAATGAGATGGGGGATACGACCGACCGATGTGGGGGATTTCTTTCACATCTCAAGTCAACGCGGGTGTTCGTGGTGGTACTTTAACTCATACTCAGACTAAACTAGTTTCATAGTTAACGATATCAAACGACAAACAAAACGATAAACAACGTAAAACGAACAATAAAAAACAAACATAAAAGAACGAAATAAAAAGGAGAAGAGGAGGATTGATGCAACCTCAACCTACATGTATCTTTGACACCGTCTTGGGTCGTAATCGATGGTAGATTTTATCTCGAGAGGCCGTCGTCGACGAAGGAACAAAGCAAACAACACGTTTTTTGTAAATCTGGACAGCAACTTTCAAACTGCAATTTCTCACTCGTTTCACGGTGAAAATTAGATTTAAAAGATGTTTTGAAAACTAGAAAGAGAGTAGAACAAATATCTTAAAACAAAACACGCTCGTTCTGAGTTATTGGGCACGAAAAACGAGCACAAACAGAACTAGACAGACAGGAAAAGCCGCGAAAACAGAGTGTATGACACTCTGTTTTTCGAGGGGATTCGTGTACTCTCAAGGTCAATTTGGCTGGTGAATCTTTGTCTAAGATGTAGATGGATGTTATATGGTTAATTAGGAACAAGAAACTCGAATTTTAATGGAGATTTGAAGGGGAAACGAATGGTATTTCGAGAGAGACACAAACTGTTTCTCAGTTTGAATGTCTCGGTTTTGTCGAGAGTTTTGAGAGGCAATTAGGGTTTGTTTTTGGGGATTAATGCTGGTGAGTGACGGTAGTATGTGTGTAGAACTTACAGGAATGAAAGTATGGCAGAGGGGAGGTACTTATAGGGAGTTAAAGTAGGGTAAAAGAGAGCAACAAGCAGTCGGGCTGCTCTGTTTCGCTGTTGCTGTCCAGCAGCTTTCGTGAGCTCGTGTAAGGTTTAGGAGGGGTGTTTCTTGGTGGTTAAGCTATAGTAATGTGGGTAGGATACTAGGGTATGGTTTAGGGTTAATGGGCACGGGTTTAAGTTGTGTTTGGAGCGGGTTTGGGGCTTGGCGAAGCTGAACACGGGTAAGGGGTATGGATTGGTTGTGTGGGCTGTTTGGGGCGGGTTATTAACTTGATTGGAGGGAGTTTGGACGGGTTTGTGGAACGGGTTAGGGCCTGGTTATGAGGGTGAGTGATGGGTTGGGTTATGGGTCAAGAGTTGGTTCGAGTTTGCTTCGAAAATCGTGCCCAAATCAAGTTGAAAACGAGCTCAAAATCGCGTATAAAACCATCGTAAAAAATCGAGTTCTTCAAATACGGTTTATAAACGATATAAATTGATTTTTCAAATCAAATAACTAAAGAATGATTTTTCAAATCAAAAAATATATTTTATTTTCAATAAAATAAATTTAAGAAAATAAATTCAAATTAAAACAATAAAATGAATTCACTTTAAAAAAAAACATTTAATTTAAATATCATTTAAATTAATAAAATATTTCATCGACGACGCCCATTCTACATCATAAAACGAACTCCAAATAGTGACAATGACAACTAATGAATACATGTGTCCTATCATCATCGGGTGTTTGTCGGGTTCTTTATAAATTCCAATATCGACGGATACGGGTATCTACAGTTAGTACAAATTGGAGTGTCATGAACAATATAATAAATAAATAATTAACACCGCAAATTGGTAGTCCAACAAAAATGAAAACAAAAATGAAGTATCATGATTAAAATGCTTCAATTTGATTCAATGATTAAAATTTATACATAAAAATGATTTCATTAAAATTCATACATTAAAATTCATACTTCCATCACTCATCACTATCACTATCACTATGAATCAAAAGAGGTTAATCATCATCTAAAAAAAGCATTCCGACTTCTTCATCTTCTTCCCCATTTTCCTCTATTCTATTTTCTTCAACTTCAACTTCATTATCCTCTTCTTCTCCGGCATCCCCGTCATATTCCCTTTCACCCATTTCCACAACCACTTCATATTCATCTTCAGCTTCTGACTCTTCCACCAAAATTGGTGAAGATGCGTGATCGTTGACAACCACATCCTCTTGGAAGACAATTTCGTCAACAGGAGCATCAACATGTGATCTTGCCTTGATTTTAAAAACCGCGGACCATTGATTACCTTTCTTAGTGGTTGGATAAGGAGCATAACAAACTTGATCGACTTGAAAAGTCGCCCACGAATGGGTTATGTCCACGAAACTTCTTTTTCTCATTTACATCTACAAGTCCGTATGCCTTATGGATATTAAGTCCTAGTTGAGAATTATCAAACCAATCACATTTAAACAATATCACCCTATAAACCCTTTTCTCGGTATAATAACCAAGCTCAATTACTTCATTTAGGGTTCCATAGTAGTCCAAACCTTCTGTAGAATTCACACAAACCCCATTACTTGAGGTAGCTTTCGAAAGATCAACTCCCTCCTTATAAGCTCGAAATTTATAGCCATTGATAGAATATCGTCTCCATGTCTTCACCTTGCTACTAGGACCTAATGCTAGAGCTACTATTAAAGGGTCCTTTAATCTATAAGACTATCAATAAAACAATATGTTAATTAATGTGTTGTATATATTAATAATCTCCATAACTAATGATATGGACAAACAAAATAAATGGATTGGTATATGATAGTATGAAACGTATTACTTACTTCATTTCGAACCATTTCGATAACTTTTGTCATGTTTGCTCCAAACATCATCAGAGGACATGACATCAGGAAATGTGAGTTTGATATGTGTCTCAAATTCCCTATATATAGCAGGAAAATGTTTTAATTATGTATTACCTATAATTTTGATCTTATTTGATAATTAAAAATGTATTGAGTAATGACGAAATAATAACTTACTTTTCATAAGACTCTAACAATTTCCCATAATTCCGTAGCACATAAAAATGAGAATCTTCATACTCTTTCTGACTCAAGTACCTCTGAATACATTTCCCAGTTGTAGTACCCATGTCAGCATTGAATAACTCGGGTAATTTCATTGAATCTATGTCGTCATCGGAATTCACACCAACATCTAAATCTTTCGCTTTTGTGTCAATGTGACTTTCAAAATATAGGGAACAGAAATTTGCAATTTCCTCTAACAAAAAAGAATTGCATATGGAACCCTCCACCCGAGCTTTGTTGCCAATCTTTCTTTTTATATGATTAAGAAATCTCTCAAATGGATACATCCATCGATATTGAACAGGTCCTCCAACCTTCGCTTCATAAGGTAAGTGAATTGGCAAATGCTCCATGGAATTGAAGAAAGACGGGGGAAATATCTTCTCTAACTTGCATATTATATCCGGAATGTTATTCTCTTTACGTTCCATAGAATCAACTCTAATCGTAGAAGTACACAGGTCTCTGAAAAATTGGCTGATCTCAGTTATTGCATTCCAAGAATTAGTTGGGAGCAACTCTCTCAAGGCAACAGGGAGTAGCCGTTCCATAAAGACATGACAGTCATGACTTTTCATGGAATGCAACACCTTATTTTTATGGTCAACACACCGACTCAAATCTGAAGCATAACCATCCGGGAATTTCAATTTAGCAACCCATTCACATAGAGCCTTTTTCTCCGCAGTTTCTAAAACAAACCTAGATGATATTGGCCATTTATAACAAAGTTCATTAAAGTCTAGTTTTTCCTTAGGGCCAAATTTAGTTTTACCTGGTACATCCATCATCGTGTTGATAAGTTGTTCGAATAAGTTTTTCTCAATGTGCATAACGTCTAGGTTGTGTCGAATTAACAACGTTTTTCAGTAAGGAAGTTCCCAAAGTATGCTTTGTTTCCACCAACCTTCATTCTTGTCTTTCAATCTTTTCAATTCTTGATCAGAAGCATCAACTATTTTTGGCAAATCCTTAACGGAATCCCACACTTCATCACCTGTTAATTTCGACGTGGCTATGCGATTCTCAGTTTTTCTGTTCTTTAGAAAATGCTTACAATTGTTGCGGAAAGGATGATCAGGTCTTAAGAACTCACGGTGACAATCGAACCAACAAACTTTTTTGCTATTTTTAAGCCAAAAAGATCTATGTTCTTTTTCTTGACAATAAGGACAAGCACGGTACCCACTTGTGGACCAACCGGAAAGCATGTCATATGCCGGGAAATCATTGATCGTCCACATTAATGCAGCCTTTAATTGGAAATTTTGTTTCTTAGAAACATCGTAAGTGTACACGCCGGTTTCCCAAAGTTCTTTCAACTCTTTAATCAACGGTTGCGGTACACATCCAAATTTGTCTTAGGGTTCTTAGGACTGAACGAGCGAGAGATAAGAACATAAATTGTCGCTTCATACATAACCAAGGAGGTAAGTTGTATGGAGTGACAATCACAGACCAACATGAGTAATTCCTCCCAAATTGCCCATAAGGATTAAATCCATCTGTACCTGAAAACCAAGCCGAACATTACGAGGCTCACTTGCAAATTCTGGATGCTCTCTATCAAAATGTTTCCACGCTTCTCCATCACTTGGGTGTGTCATTGTCCCCCTTTCTCTTAATCGAGAGTTTCTATGATGCCAACTCATCTCACCTGCTATCTGCTTGGTTGCATATAATCGTTGTAACCTTGGTGCAATCGGGAAATAAGTTAACGGTGTACAAGGAATTCGCCTCCCACTTGAATTTTTTGTACTTTTATACCAAGATGCATGACACTTTGTACATTCCTCAAGATTAGCATTTTCCTCCCAAAAAAGCATGCATCCAGTAGGACATGCATCAATCTTCTGGTGGGGTAGTTGGAGTCCCTTAAGCACATTCTTAATCTCATTAAAATTGCGCGCCATGTCATTATTCTTTGGATTAATGTCACCTACGAACGACACAAACCCATTCGCGCATCTAAGAGATATGTTATTCTCACATTTGAGTGTTACCAACCTAGCTGCCGCTTGCAACAAACTCATATTACTTCCCTCATACACTGGTTGTTCGGCTTTTTCTAGCATTTTATAGAAGGAAGAAACTTGGGGGTTTGAGGTTTCATAACGCACTTCTTCATCGCTAAGGTCGTCGGGATTCAGTTGCTCCTCCAATATTTGTTCAACATTATCACGTAATGCATTTTCCACGAGCTCACGGTAAGGATTTTCACTAACTACGATACTACTTGAACTTCCTTCGGTAGGCATTTCCTCACCGTGATACGTCCATACATAGTAATTATCGGCAAAACCATTCGCCAAAGATGATCTTCAACTACTTTTTTCCCTTTAAAAGCTCTGTTATTGCATTTCTTACATGGACATCTTATTTCACCAAAATTCTTATACATACTACTTTGTTCCACGAAGTTAATAAACTCTTTCACCCCCTTTGTAAATTCACGCTTCGGTTTCTTTTTTTCGTCTAATCTTTCATACATCCATTGTCGTTCTAATCTTTTTATGTTTATATATATCTACAATTCAATTTGTTTGTATATATGTCATAAAAACACAATAACAACCAAAAATAATACTCAATAAACATTATCACCAACAAATAACTATTGTCAACAAGTAGTCTTTTTTTTTTTTTGAATTGGGTCCTTTATCACTCCAACCTAAACCCATCAATGTACGTTTCAAGTCACTAGCAAATACACACTTGTAATTTATTAATGAGGAAAAAATTCGGCAGCAATTCCCCTTAGTTTTCCAAATACACAATGTAGAATAAATAATTACTCCACAAATGCATTCAGAGAACATTAAAAGAATTGTCACCGAGCTCTTTCCTCATTAACAAATCACAAATACATGTTTACTACCTAAGTGACTTGAAACGTACAAAGACAGTCCCAAAACGGGGACTATTCAAAAATTACTTCTAATGAGTAATTTTTGAACGGGTACTAAGTCAATATGAACATTAATTTCAATAATATTAAAAACAAAACATACAACAATGACTACTTTCTTAATAATGTCAATTAACAAAAACTAAGTAACATGACTAATTTTTCATTTTAAATATCTAATCTAATTAACATTAATTCAAATTATCATTTTAAAAATATTAACATTACACAAAATTTAACAATTCACAAAACTACTACTAACTATTACTAATTAAGCTAATTAAGCTACTACTAACTACTACTAACTACTACACAAAATTTAACAATTCACAAAAAACTACAACAAAATGGCTTCTATCCTAATTCAACATGCATCAACACTAACTAATACTAATTAAGATAATTAAACTAATTAAATAAAAAAATTAATTAAAAAGAGATTAAAAATACCTAATTAATTTTACTAATAAGTAAAAAGGAAGGGTGACCGGCAATGGTGGACGAAGGCGGCGGCGGTGGCGGCGGCGTGGCGTTAACCTATACAAATAATATAAATAAAGACAAGAAAAGGAAAAAGGAAAAGGAAAAGGAAAAGGAAAAACAAGAGATCCGAATGCACTAGGTGCAACCCGACCAGATCGTGTCACTTGGCGTGATATTGGCGAAGCGGAAGTCTTTTTTGTTTGTTTTTGTTTTTCTTTGGTGCAAGAATAAAAGGATATTTGCTTCGATTTCTTGTGAAGAGATCGAACCAATGGGATATTTTCTATCACTAGACCTATAGCGATAACAATGGGGAATTACTCGAAAACGCGTCAAGTAATTCAACTTAAACTGCGGAGCGCGTCCTTAGTTCAAGGCAAGACTCGAAATCATCGATTCTTTGAAAAAGATTGAAACAACAAGTTTCTCTCTCAAAAGGGTTTTTCTTAATTCTTGGATGATTACAAATGAGGGAGGCTAGGTCCTTTATATAGGACAAAAGCCTTGTCCTCCAAGCAAGCATTAAATGTTAGTTTGTAAGTTCTAGGATGAATGAATACATAGAACTTACAACCTAGACCTTTTTGTCAACTTTTATTCAAACTAGGTTGAAAATGCAAAAAACTAAGTAGGAATTCCTCTCCCCTTGGTGCCGCCACCTTCCTCTCTTTTCTCTTGTTCCCACACGGCATTCCTCTTGTTCCCACACGGTATCAAGGTTCTCGCGGGTCTTGAGCTTTAATCGCACATATTTCCTTTCTTTTATTTGAGCCCATCCAATTTTTGTGTGCGAATATGCATTACTTGGGCGTGGTTTTGCTTGGTCCTCTAAATTGAGCACAACCTCTTTCATGGGGTCGATTCGCATCAGGTCGTTTATTAATCGCGTCTCGCTATACGCATCAAATAGAGTAGTAAAAATCGATTCGGGGGAAAATAATGACGATGAGAATGAGAATGGCTGTCGCGGTATTTAAAAGACTCCTGACGGAAATACCGTCAGGATTCCGCTTTTTTGGAGACTTGACGGAATTTCCGTCGATAAGTCAAACTTTGTTTGACTTATCGACGAAATTCCGTCAAAGTCTCCAAAAAAGCGGAATCTGACGGTATTTTCGTCATGAGTTTTCTCTCAATTATTGTTGGTTGGGCAATAATTGAGGGAAATTCATTGACGGAATTTCCGTCAGAAGTGCTTAATTGTGACGGATCATCCGTCAGTATGTGCATAGATCCTGACGGCTTTTCCGTCAGATGTAAATGGCGCCTTTGGATTTTTTACGCGCTAGTATTATCTGACGTCCTGTGACGGATATTCCGTCACTAAGGGACTTGTGACGGATAATCCGTCACAAGTCCGTCAGTTTTTTTAAATATCTGACGGACTTCAAATTCCGTCACATCTACCGTCAGTTTTCCGCGTTTTTTTTGTAATGTGTGGAGGTTCCTGTTGGTGGTAGATGGTTTCTTCGTCTTCTCTTCTGCTTTTACGTCTAGTGTTTTCATCTCCTCTTTGGTTTCTCAGTTTTCTTGCTAATTTTCTTCTTTTCGCCTACTTTCCTTTCCAATGGATTATCAATCTTTTATTTACAATCTTAGTGAACAGTTTATATTCGCTGGCGATGTTGTGGATGATGATGATTTGATTGCCTGGATCATGAGTATAGGAGAGCCGTCTTATTACTCTATTAATCTTATGAAAGAGAAGGGAAATTCCCTTTATAGAAAAAGAGATATATCAGTTGCCTCTACTCTTTACCAACAGGCCTTAAACTTTCTGTGCTATGTTGGTTTATTGCCCTCTTGTGATCAGACTGCTATCTCTGCCTTAGGCCTATCCCTTGTGCTTAATTTAGTAACCTGCCATTTGAAACTCTCCTACTTTGATCTTGCCAGCCGTTACTGCAAATTTGTTTTGCATTTTAACCCTTTCAATGTCAAAGCCTTATATCGTCGAGGGTTAGCTTATAAGCAGTTGAATCAATTCAATGATGCTCTGGTTGATTTTGAGCATGTTCTGCGCCTTGATCCGGTTAATTCAGAAGCTAGTCGTGAGCTCCTTTCTGTGGTTGACAGAGTTGCAGTGAACCCCAATGGTAAGCGCATTGCTCCTCCGTTTGACCCGTTGGGCACTGACAAAAAAGGTAAGAAGCCTCTTCTTCCTGTTGATGTTGATGTGGCTGCCGCAGTTTCTTGTAGTAGTTCCTGTAATTCCTCTTGTAGTATTGAGCCCATGATTACTGAAGTTAGTTCCAGCCCAGATTTGATGGTCTTTGACAACTTTTTTGCGTCCGACTCACCTTTGCCTGCCGTGTCTGCCGAGAGTACTGACCCTATCCCTCATTTCTCTGATGACAAACCGGCAACATACTCATTTAATAAAAAGCGCACTAAAAATAATTTGCTTATTTCGTCGAAGGATTATGACAATTTGTTAGCAGAAAAGATCTCTCCTTTTTCCATGCAGGTTTTTTTGTCTTACATGAGGGTTCGACCCCTCATCCCTGAAAATTCTATCCAGACGGGAACTCCCCATGAAGATATTTCAAGGGCATCAGAAGTTCCCCCCCCCCCCCCCCCCACCGAGGACGTTGTTTTACAAATTGCTAAAAAGAAGAGGGTTTCATCCGACTCGGCTCAAGTTAGCAAGGTATCGGCGGTACAATTTCAGTTTGCTGCGGTTAGAGGAAACAAAACCATGAGTTGTAGACGTAAGGCGATTTTTTCCGACCACAGCCCTCGTGTGACCCAGGCTAGTACTCGTAAGAAGAAAAGATCTTCGGTTTGTGTCGACTATTCTCTTGCTTTTTGCAGATTCACCAAGGAAGAGATTGTGATTAAGCGAACTAAGAGAAAGGAGGCAAACCTTTTCCATTTCGATGAGTTTTATCATCCTCCCTACAAGAAGTGTCGTCTCACTTTTTCTGTTTCATGTTCATGTAATGTTACTTCGGTTAGCTGGGTTTCTAGTACTCTAAAGGACTCCGGTATGCCGGGGTTCGCTCTGTAACTGACTTTCTTTAATTTAATCTCAGTTTATTTAGATGATACTTCCTCTGTTCCATTGAATTGTTTACGTTTGCTTTTTGAGCACTATTCATAAGTGAGAAAAATCTTCAATACAACTTCTAATATATAACATAAAAGATAGTCATGTGGGATCTTGTTTAAATTGTCTTCCCGAGTGCATTATTAATATCAACTTTTTATAATTTTTAATGACATGCATACGTGTATAAAATAAACGTAAACTATCATATGGAACGGAGGAAGTATGTAATTGCATCGGTACCTTACTTTCTTAATGAACCTATGGAACAAAATTTGCAGTTACAATATTACACATAGCACGTTTGTAACTTGCTTCTGTTAAAAGAAAAATCATAAGCCCTTCCTCTTCCAATCGAAAACCCTTAGCCTCCTCGCACACCATCCATAGACCACAATCGCCCTCCGCCGTCTGTCTACCACCATCGACGATCACATTCGCCCTCCACCACTCTGTCGCCCTCCGCCATCGCGGTACCCTTCATCTCTCACAATCTCTCTATTTTATTTTCTCTCTACTTGCCTCGGTCTTCTCTGCTGTCTTCACCACAGTCCACCGCCGCACCGATGTTTGTGTTGTTAAGATATAATAATTATAGCATATAGTTATATGATTCGAAACATTTTATTTAAATTGATTGGATATGCTAATTAGGGTTATCCGATTTTGGGATTTTGATTCAATCAAAATAATTATTATGCTTATATGTTTATGTGAAGGTGAATTAGTGGTAATTTGTTAGTTTTGAGAAGTTTTTTGTTGTATATGATATATTTCCTCTTTAACTGAAATCATGTATGGGTTTATTTCCACCTTCTGTTCTTCGTTCTCAAATCCTTAAATTTCATTCTAATCTTGCGAAAACTGAGAATGTTTAATAATTGAGATTTAGGAAAAAATCAAGTACCGGTATTCATCACTTCTCATTCCTACAAGTTAGCAATTACATGGTGTTTCTGAGATAGTACGCCATCTTATATTTTCGTAATTTGTATACTTTTGTTTTTTGAGCTATTTACACCTTCATATGATGTAACGAGATGTAAATAAGATGTTTAAGAATCAGTACAAGGCTACTATTGAGGCTGATATTTTTACAAGGACATTCTATTTGATGATCTGCTCTTTACTTTGTAGGTGACAACTATAATTTTACTGTATGGATACCAATTTCTTGTAGTTGTAGGTTATCGTACATGTTTATTTATCTATAATTGTTTATTTACTAAGTGAGAATAATGTGCAACTAATATTTATGTGTCATCGATGCAGTTCTATGTTTTTCATAAGTAGTGGTGGAAGACCTTATTTGCATTTACTCGTCTTATCCATGACTGTACATGAGTATTCTTTAGTCAATCTGAAACCGAGATCTTTGTGATTAATTGATTATCTATACCTATATATAGTTTTAAGAAATACTAGGTTCAAGAGTGTGGCGTCTCCCTAATGCCCTTTTTTGTATTATAGCATGCAAAGCCATATCCTAAACATTATTAAAGACAAGCACCAAGAAACAGGCTGTGACCAATATACCAAGTATTTTAATTGATTTGGGGATGAATATTTCTAGAATAAAGTAGAAACGGAGGTGGGAACAAGGATGACTATTTGAAGACGAGCTGCAGTCAGATGGGCTAGAATGTTGAAAGGAACAAAGCATTATTTGTACTACTTTTTTTTAGATGTTTTATCTATTACTTCCTCAGTTCCTCTGTCCCAACCATTTGTTTACCTTTGATCAAAATACCCCTCACAAAGAATACAAAAAGTAAACAAATATGACATTGCAAGATTTATTTATTTATTATGTCAGTTTATGGATATATTGCTATAAGATCTTAAATGAAATGCTTCCACATAAGACTTTGTATATAGTACACAGTACCTCAATTTATACCTTGTGATATATTCTACTATGTCCTTGTTTGGTTATGCAAACAGCATGTCATTGAGTAAATATGTCTACGTTTTGCAAAGCATAATTAGCACCAAATCCGACCTGGCGTCTACGAGCTCATGAGTTTGAAAGAGCTGTAGAGTTTACCAAATTATTTGGCATCCAAGTTTTACCATCACACGTATATTCCTTAATTTAACTTGCGTTTTATTTTTCGAGTCAAGTGTTTTATTATCGAGGGACGACTTGAATTTGTGAGGTGATTACTTTCTTCCCATTTTGAATGGAACATTGACGTTTCTATTATCTCAACTAATAGCCCCTGAGATACTTTAGGAACATCCTTATAACCATGCCACTGGCTAGTGACTGCTAATCATTTGGAGTAATTCTCTTAGTTTATTGAATATGGAGTACTAGTATGTGTGATGTGTCTCTAGCTACTATCTGTCAATCCATTTTAAATATTACCTCTACATGTTGAATATCATTTTGCTACAGGTATCAATTTTTGGAGTTTGTACGCAGATTGTCTAATTTATAATCTGTTTTGATGTTGATGTCTTCCTAAAATGCTTGATGCTAACAGGGTAAGTCGTAGACTCCTTATACACTTAAAACAATATTATCTATCTTACTTATCTTCGGGACACGTGTCTGCCAAACTTGACATTACTCAGCTTTTTAGACATGGGAAGCTTGTATAACAACCCGACCCCCCACCGTCGTAACACAATCCCAATAAGATGGGTTTGCACTTTTGGGCCTATTTATTTGTCCTCACTTGAGCCCAAAAGTACAAGGCCTTGTTACTAAGTGGTGGGTGAAATCTCTTGTAAAGATATCACAAGCTCCATGTTTTTCCGATGTGGGACAACTTATTCTCAATCATCTCTTGGAGTGTTACAAACTCCCCCACTTAAATAACACAACGTCCTCATTGTGCCAGGAGGCTGGCCGCAGCCAAGCCCAGAATCCTCCCCCGCTAGGTGTGTGTTCGGATACTCCCGGCCACATGTTCACCACACGGTCGCAGGGTTGCTCTGATATCATTTATAACAACCCGACCCCCCACCGTTGTAACACAACCCCAATAAGATGGGTGTGCACTTTTGGGCCCATTTGTTTGTCCTCACTTAAGCCCAAAAGTACAAGGCCTTGTTACTAGGTGGTGGGTGGAATCTCTTACAAAGATATCACAAGCTCTATATTTTCCCGACGTGGAACAACTTATTCTAAATCATCTCTTGGGGTGTTACAACTTGTCCTGATAGTATACCGGTGCTGTTGTGTGCAAATGTTGTTATGTGCTGACAGATATCTGATGATGATGATGATGATGATGATGAACTGTGAGCCTTTCCAAGCTGAAAACTTGACGCAGTGTTGCTAGTTAGAAGGAGCTCAAATATATGGAACAAACCAGGAGTATTACACTATTATATTAATTTTTTAATTATATTTTGTATCTTACTATCATTATATAGTTAGAAGTATTCTAGAGGTATCTATTTATGTTCAAAACACGTGTATATTTATAATTTTGGAATATATTTATTGGTTTTGAAAATGTGATTTTTTAATTGATTGTAGCTCTCATTTGAGATGTTTTCCCTATAAAAGCCACCTCAAATGTAATTTAATTAAAAAAAATACCTATTTACATTGGTTTTAGTCAATAAATGATGTAAATAAGGTTGATATTTACATCGGTTCTCCACCAAAACCGATGTAAATAAGATATTGACATCGGTTTTACATAGAAACCGATGTAATTTAAATGTTATTAACATCGGATTTACTTAGTAACCGATGTAAATTATATGCCATTAACATCGGTTTTACAACCTATGTTTTTGTTATAAATGCTATAAACAACGTCCCCAGAAACATCGCTCAAAACCGATGTAAATGGACCTAAAAAACCGATGTCAATGACACTTTTTCTACTAGTGTAAGAACCAACGAAAAGCAAACAAGATCACAAAGAAGAATACCAATTAAGTACAACTAAACAAGATTACTCGCACACAACCATACCATTATAACCCTCACCATACTGCATACCAAAGTTACACTAATATAGCCACTATCTTTATACAAAATAGCACATTTAGTTTGAGAATGCAACTTAAACAAATGCACCAACTTAAAGAAATGTATAGAAGTAACAAGATCAAACCATGTAGTATATCAACACCCAACTTAAACAATCCATAAAGAAAATAATAATCTATAAAAGTTATTAGGAGATATAAGGTCATTTGTTAACGAAATTGTAGAAATAGCAGAATCAACACCCTCTATTCCCTTAAAGCAAACTTCGTCCCGAAGTTTTCTGACAAATACCAACCACTCATATCATCACGTAAATTAGTCATTACGTTATCACTGCGTTTTACCCATTATCCCAACTCATACAAGGCTACATAATGCAAGCTAGGTATTTCTATTCCCTTAACATCCGTCATAACATATTCGTTTAATCACGTCAAAGTATATACATGATACACTACAATCACCAAATCACGTCATTAGATACCATAACATCTACGTATAGTTCAGCATAAGATAAAATTTACATATAATTGCATATCATCATCTCTTTAACATATTCATACTTTATTTATTCAGTTCCATCAATCTACATACCAATAGTATTACTAACTCAGATAAACCATACATAAACGATACATATTGGACCCGTGATGCAACAAAACAACATTCACAAGCGATTTGGACAACCAAGCCATTCCACCATATTATTCATGCTCATTGACTAACCTCAAACTGTATAATTAAGCGACACATATCCGTTCCCCTCCCTATGCAGGAATTCGTACACATAATAAGACATAAGGTACCAACTACAAATAGGTTTCATATGTCCACCTCTCTAACATGTATATCATGTTATAGATACCCGATTCCGCCAATTTACAAGTCATAACCTTATTAGTTCAAATTAATAACATATACTTGGATTTCCATATGACCACCTACTTCGATGAATAAAGCTCAAACAATGAACAGTAAAAACTGATACATTTCAACATGAGCATACTTTATCTTAAATCTAATGATACGCAATTTAAGCCAGTTTATCATGCTACTGCCGTCACTTCCTCATATTACTAACATGAATTTACCAAATGCACATAACTACTCACACACACACACACACACACACACACACAACACACACACATATATATATATATACTCCACGTCATAGTCATTCAATTCTTCAATTATCATGGTGATTACATTATTAGTGCATTACGAAACGTACTTGAAACAACCTTACATATTATTAACGATACTACACTCCATTCTAGCACAATTATTACTCTTTGTCATAATTAACAACATGCTCGACTATTCAACCTGTACAAATTGTTCAATTATCATCGATGCCCATGTCTTCCTCATTAACCGTTACATATCCCTTATCATGGAAATTCTAATTCACGCAATGCTCAAGTCACTTATAGCCCCATATCCATTGTATACCATTTCAAATCAGATTCATCCGAATCGCTATGTTAACTAGCTAATTCTTGCATCAACAAATCAGTGTCTAATTAATCAAATCCCACATTCGCAAATACCACAAAACATGCCGCCACTTAAAAAAAATCATCAATAAATAGCCATTCATCCACATTCTGAGATTTACACTTTTAAGAGAGTTATCGAAAAAAGGAGACTTGGAATTAAGTCAAAGATGCAAATAATCAATTTATAAGGATTTTCCCAAACCGATGGGTCTAACCAGAATGTTATCAGCAATTTGTTAGTTTCAAGGTCAACTTGCAAAAGTCATAATTAATTAACGACACATCCACATCAAGTGAGGTTTATCAATTCGGAAACGTCTACGAGTCTAATAATTAGGAAAGTTGGAATCACTCAAAAAGCATGTATACATATCAAATGGTAAATTTTCCAAATTGGTTAGTCGAAATTAGCACTGTGTAGTAACATTCTGACCACTGCTCACTAAAATATTCGTTTCTCTTAATCTGTGGCTAATAAAAGCTAACACATGAGACTAACAAATATAAAAATTTAGTTAATATATCTTAACCACATACAAAATAATAGCCATAACAAATAAGAGGCAGAATCTGAGAAATAAATCATCTTTCAGTCTTTATTCTTTGCTCATTTATGCTACTGTACTTGTCTTCCCCAGGTACTTGCCCAAGCGTTTATCATACCCAAAGTAACAAACTTGACATCACGTATTACAATTGGTCATAAGATTCAGTCACATAAAACGAACTCGGTTGAGTACCCGAGGTACTCGGTCGAGTATGACCCACTCGGTCGAGTACTGACTCTACTCGGTCGAGTGGCCACATTCCAGAAACTACTCCAAAATCACAAACACCCGCCCTCGGTCGAATGCCAGTGATACTCGGTGGAGTACCGCGTACTTGATCGAGTACCCGAGGTACTCGGTTGAGTACCCTGCGCAATTTTCAATAGCGCCCAGTTTTCGTAAAACGGTCATATCTCCCTCATTACTTGGTCATTTTGGGCGTGCAACGTATCGTTAGAATTGTAAGAGAACAAGCTATCATCTCCAATTGAAATCATATAAATATCATTCCTGGAACTCGGCTTATGACCATTTAAAAATAGCCCTTCCATAATCGGACTTCATACAAATCAAATTTCCTTAACAAAACCACTTAAACATTACCAATGCAAACAATAGCAACTCAATACTTCTAAAACCCGTATAATAAGTGAGCTTTTATCATACCAACATTTAAATCAAACAAAGCATTCAATATGCATTACAAAAAATCGTCTTTCTTCACATATTCAATTCCTCCACACTCGCATCACCACTTTTACCAGTTCGTGCTCATACTTCCCCACCAATAATACACATCATATCTCGCTCATTTGAAACACATTTAAAACACCTCATGATTGATACCATTTGCTATGTTCATCATATTTTCATGCCAACAACATTGCTCTTAAAAATCATCCCATTACTCACATATCCACATAATCCACATCATGATACTTCACCTTTTATAAGCATACATACATCATTACATCTACTCTATACACACATACAAACACGCATATTCACAACGATCCCCTTGACGCACCCCGTAGTGACCAGCTCGAAGTTGTAAGGCCCATAGTGTGATCTTAGGACGTCTCCCAAACCTTTGCAGTAACTCCAAATAATTCCAACCCAGGTTCATTTTATTAGACGCCCTTGCTCATTTTTTTCATTGGTTTTAGGTTCCAAAATTGTCGCTCTGATACCACTTTTGTAACACCCCCATCTGCCAAAGTGCCTTACCAAGGGCTACCTTAGCAAATGGGAGCATTACCATCTCGGTTTCCTAAGAAAGTATGCATCATAGTTACCATAATGAAACAAGTTTATAATTAACTTTAAAGAAAAGGAAATTCAAGTCTCAGAAATCCAGATGTCATAAAACAAAATAAAAGTAATGATTATATATAAACTTAGCGGAAGCTAAAACTACAAAACATGTGATGACTCTGCCCGTCCATATCCCGCGAGCTACATCGACATCCAAAACCTGCTAAGCCAACTGCTCACCATCCGCGAATGGATCACCACAGTTTTGAAAACAATAAATGGGGTCAGTCAACTGCATAACCAAACTAAGAACTCACAATGATACAATGCAATCAAACTGTAACCAATCAATCCTCCAAACTCCAAGAGTAACCAGTAACCGATTACACACCAAAGTGTGTAGCCCTGCCAGGTTCCCATCGCAACGGGAAACCCACACCGCTAGTGGGGGACCACATCCTTGCCCACCAAATCCCCGCTCATCGCAACGGGCGAACCCAGATCATTAATGTGCACAATCCCCTTTGTGACGGGAGCCACAAGAGGCGAACATGGGGTTGGAACCATCTCCCAAAAATGGTTCCACAACAGTAACCAAACAGTAGTATAATCTTATTCACAACGATAATCATGCCAACCAATAAATCAATATCACATCTTATAATCAATTACACAATCAACTAAGTAGGAAAACCCTACCTTTTAGCAATACTTCGATCACAAGCAGTCAATTATGATCCTTCAAATATCCATCACCTACATAACATAATTATGTATAATTACCAGATACTCAATCAATTACCCATGCACATAACCAAGACTCAGCATAACTTAATAGGAATCTTAACTTAAAGAACGAACTCGACCTTTCCCGATTTTCCAACACATGACAAACTCAGTATAAAATGCATAACTAATTCCAGAAAAATCCAATTGATGCAAGGCCAATTGGATTGGAACCTTATGAATTGTAGCTACAACTCTTATATAATGAATGTTTCTGAAATTCCAAACTTATCAAGGGTTTTCCGACTGATTTCCAAAAGCTGGCAGAATCCGTCGCATAAAAAGTATCGATTCATAAAATGAGTTTAAAACATCATTTTTCGGTAATTCCAAATCCTATTGTCGTCTAGACTTTATAACGATGATGTATGAAAAATACTGTAACACCCCCATTTATTTAAGAGCCTTTGCTAGACATTCCTAGATAAATGAACGTGTTACCATCTCAGTTACCTGAGGTAGTGAATACAAAGGTAAACGAAACCACATACTTTAAATAAATATAATGTTTAAATGACCTTATTACATAATCCAAAATAAATAATTAAATTAATAAATACAACTGCAGCGGAAAACTAAATAATACAAATAATAAATATTGTTTGTTCTTCTAAGGTGATCTAGACAGCTAAGTAAATGCCATATCCTCTCGCCCTTCAGCTCCCCTTCTAAGCCTGCTCAATTACCTGAAATCAATCTGCTCCCCAATTTTTGGTTCATCACAGGTGTTTAACGAATACACGGTCAACCCAACGGTTGAGTAGGAATATCTAAACAACAAGAACAGTACAACAATAATCCAGAATAAACATGTAAATGATCAATCCCGATCACAACTCCAAGTCTCCACACATCCTCCGTACATAACCCGAGACACCCATATAAATAACCCGAGACACCCTTTTCAATAACCCGAGACACCCTTATAAACAATATCGACATCAATCCCGAGACACCCTTTTATATATCGCCACCCGTGGACCGGTTCTTCATTTTACCCGCCACCCTTGGACCGGGCCTTCAAAACATCAATACAATATACAATATGGATAGTAATAAATTAACAAACACAACATTCAACAATCAAACATCCAATTCCAACAAACAATTATTTAATAAATCACACCAATGCATATTCGAGTTGAGTAGATAACCTACCTCAACGTTAAATCCAATAAAGCAGTCCAATAAAATAATCAGAAATACTCCACTTCAAAACCGTCACCTAAACGAAATATTATAATTTAATTATTAATTATTCAATTCATTATATTAGTTTAATTAATTACAATATAGTCTAATTAATTAATTCTCCGTATAACGATTACGTAACCCGGTCTATTAATTTATTGATACGACCAACCCATACATCCCATGGCCCATGTAAAATCCCGTTTACACGGATGAACACAAGCAGCAACCCACGCTTACACAACTCCACGAAACAAACACTCCCCTGCATATCGACACACCACGTTCAACTCACTCCTTTAACCACCTATCATGCCACCTCTAACCACCAGTCAACACCACCCATGCCTGCCACGCCTAGCCTGTACCACGGCCAACCCCGACAACCCATAACCACCACCTGAAACCCCCTATACATGCTGTGAAATCAAGCCCTAAACAACCCCGAAAACCCGACACGAAAACAACCAAAACCCGACCAATTCACCATCCTACTGCCACCATGACCACCCGTGGCCACCACCGTGGTCTCCCTTGACCCACGGTGGTTCCACCACCTGCTACAACCCCGCACAACAGCCTAAAACGACACACAAAACGAAAACAACCAAAACCCGTTTCAACCACCACAACCCGACTGACCACCGTACCAACCACCACCTCAAGCCACCCCGACACCACCTTTAGGACCGCCCATAGCCGAGATATCCAGCCACCCAAGTCTCGTGTTTAGTCATCCAACCAATAAGTCACAAAGCCCGTCTTAAATCCGCGACAACCACTAGTTTAGACGCCAAATTCACCACCCACGATTGTCGACAACAGCCACGACATGTCCCACTGACATCCCCACGGTCAAGGCCAACTAATGAGGGTAACGACACGGTATACAGTGGTCCATACGGAGTTTAAACGATAATTTAATTAAATACGACTATATAAATATAAATTGAGACGGTCTTACCTTGAGACAACAATAATTGGATGAATTCTCTTATTTTTCTCCCTTAGATCTTTCTCTCCCTTGCCTCAGATCAATTATTGTGTTTTTATGTTTTTGTATGCTTATGGTTAGATACAATAGCTTATTTATATAGGTGTGGGAAGGAAAGAGGGAGGAAGTTTCCTTAAAACAATTACCTTTATTTTTCCTTTTCTTTTTAATTACTCCCATATTAGTATTAGTAATAATATACAATTACAATCCCGACTATATACTCAAGCCCACGACCCACATTTCTTCCGTTTTAATTATTTTATATTTTATTTCCGTCTTACAAATTTATTATCCAATTAATTAAATTATTAAATATCATTTAAAACACATTTTAATATTATTCTACCGTCTAAAATACGGGGTATTACAGTCTTCCCTCCTTAAAAAAGAACTTCGTCCCGAAGTTCACCAAATACCCAAACAACAGAAATAATATCTCAAATAAATTCCAACTAAATTTCTTATTAAATCCTTCACAAGATACTTTTATTATTAAGTTTATCATAAAAATGTTATAAAATACGAGATGTTACATCCTATCCCCCTAAAAAAAAGGGTTACGTCCCCGTAACCAACTAACTCAAACAAAAAGACTAGGGTACTTTTCTCGCATAGCAGCTTCAACTTCCCATGTAGCTTCTTCCACCTTATGATTAGACCATAAAATCTTCACTAGAGCAGTCTCACCATTACGAGTCTTTCTCACTTTTCGATCCAAAATCTCCTTAGGCTCCTCAACATAAGATAACTGCTCATCAAGCTCAACGTGCTCAGGCTCCAGCACATGAGTAGGATCACTCACATACTTCCTCAATTGTGAAACATGAAAAACATTATGCACTCTATCCAAAGATGGAGGTAATGCTAAACGGTAAGCTACCTCTCCAACTCTGTCCAAGATCTCATATGGCCCAATATACTTCTGACTCAACTTCCCTTTCTTCCCAAACCTCATCACACCTCTCATATGAGACACTTTAAGCAACACTTTATCTCCCACAACAAATTCTATATCACTCCTTTTCAAATCTGCATAGCTTTTCTGTCTATCCTGCGCTGCACGCATCTTTTGACGAATAATGTGCACTTGCTCCACCATTTCCTGTATCATCTCAGGTCCCAATACAACTGTATCTGCCCTATCATCCCAACACACAGGACTCCTGCACTTTCTCCCATACAATGCTTCAAAAGGTGCCATGCCAATACTAGCATGGTGACTGTTATTATATGAAAACTCAATCAAATCCAACCTCTCCTCCCATGATCCACCAAACTCCATCACACAAGCTCTCAGCATATCCTCTAAGGTCTTAATAGTCCTCTCAGTCTGACCATCTGTAGCTGGATGAAATGCTGTACTCATCTTCAACTGAGTCCCCATCAAAGATTGCAATTCTTGCCAGAACTTAGATATAAACCTTGAATCACGGTCAGACACAATATCCTTTGGCACACCATGAAGCTTCACCACATTTTTGACATAAGATTTAGCCAACTCAGCTTTACTCCAAGTATCTTTCATAGGAATGAAGTGAGCTGACTTAGTCAATCGATCCACAATCATCCATATCATATTATTCCCTCTTTGAGTCTTAGGCAACCCCACAATGAAATCCATCGAAATACTCTCCCATTTCCACTCAGGCATATCCCCAAGGACTGAACTTTACCTTGTGGTCTCTTATGCTCTCCCTTCACTCTTTGACAAACCAAACATCTAGCAACGAACTCAGCAACCTCTTTCTTCATCCTAGGCCACCAAAAAGTCTTCTTCAAATCTTTATATAATTTATCTCCTCCAGGATGAACAGAATATAGAGTAGAATGAGCTTCAGTTAAGATCTTTCTTTTTAATTCTTCATCATCGGGTACACACCATCTCCCATCAAACCTCAAACCACCATCACTACCCATGTGAAACTGCTTCTTCCCGCCTTCCACCATGGCCTCACCCACGACCTCTCTCCACCGCGCCACTCTCGCATCTTCTTCTTGCTTTTTCCTGATCTCTTCATACAACTCTGGCTCAATGGTCAAATCTCCAATTGTATCTTCTTTCCTGATCATAGAAATCCATTTCCTCACGCAATCTCATCCTAGACATGGCAGTACATAAAGCATGGACAGATTTCCTACTAAGTGCATCCGCCACCACATTAGCCTTCCCTTTATGATAAATTATTTCCATGTCATAATCTCCAATTAACTCAATCCATCTCCTCTGTCTCATATTTAGCTCCTTCTGAGTATAAATGTACTTTAAGCTCTTGTGATCAGAAAATACCTTAAAAGTAGCTCCATAAAGATAATGACGCCACATTTTCAAGGCAAAAACCACCGCTCCCAATTCCAAATCATGAGTTGGATAGTTTGCTTCATACTGCTGCAGCTGTCTCGAGGCATATGCTATTACTTTCCCACTCTGCATAAGCACACATCCCAAACCATTCTTAGAAGCATCTGTATAAACTTCAAAATTCTCACTCCCTTCAGGTAAGGCTAAAATAGGAGCTGTAGTCAGGCGCTCCTTCAGGGTTAGGAATGCCTTCTCACAACTCTCATCCCACTGAAACTTATTCTCCTTCCTCATCAAGGTAGTCAAAGGCTTAGCTATTTTTGAGAAGTCTTTTACAAACCTCCTATAATAGCCATCCAACCCCAGAAAACTTCTAATATCCCCCACATTCTTCGGTCTGTCCCACTTGGACACTGCCTTAATCTTGCTTGGATCCACTGACACTCCCTCCTTTGACACCACATGCCCCAGAAAGGCAACATTTTCTAACCAGAACTCACACTTGCTCAACTTAGCATAAAGATTATTTTCCCTCAGGGTCTGCAACACAATCCTCAAATGATTCTTATGCTCTTCTTTATTCTTATAATAGACCAGGATATCATCGATAAAGACAACCACGAACTGATCCAAATAGGGACTAAACACACGGTTCATCAAGTCCATGAAGACTGCCGGTGCATTAGTTAATCCAAATGACATAACAACATATTCGTAGTGTCCGTAACTTGTCCTTGTTGGAATTTGTGTCCTCCGACAATAATGCGATCACAACTGTTGATCATGATGATCACATGTTTAAGTCTCATGATAAAGAATACAATTGGGAAGTAATTTTTTACTGTCAACTGGTCCACACATATCGGTAATGATTGGTGACTAGAGTTTGACATTATTTGTCATGAGAGACGGTGGTGATCAGTTGATCCCCTTAGGTCATACCTAAAGGATAACACACTTAATTGATCATTTAATTGATCGTATGACGATACGGGTCAATTAAATTAGTTAAAATTGACGGACGATTTTGGAAGTAATATTTACGTGTCTTATTGAAATTGATTAAATAAGATACGGTCTAAGTAATCGAATTGTTTCATTACTTAGATGAAATTATTGTTTAAGGAAACAATTGAAATTGAATGAATTATTATAAATACAAGTTATTGTGATTTATAAATTGGTAAAATATTTTGGTACAAGCAATTATGAATTGCTAAGTCGATTTTTGTATATGACGTATTTTTATTAATACGTTGATTTTTAATATGTTAAAAATACATAACAAATTTATGTGACATATGACATGTGACATTTGACAAATTGACATTTTGACAAAGATAAAATGGAGTCCATTTTATCCATGTTAGCCGAAAATAATGGGAGGATTAAGGAAATATTATGTTTATTGTGTGAGTGGTAAGCATAATGATTTCCCTAATTTTCTAGCCATGAAACCTAGTGATTATTGTGAAGAACAACTAGTGCATTCATTGGTCCCTTCTCTTCCCCCCCTTTACCCGGTTTTTGATGGAGCAAAGCCAAGAGTTTTGCTCTATTATTTACCTTATATTCACTATAATGTTAACTAGTGAAAAATTCATTCTATCATCCATCTAAAATAAGAACTTTTAGAAAGATAAAAACCTTCCTCTTCCTTCTCTCTTAACCGGTTTTAAGAGACCAAAATCAAATATTTTTGGGTCAATTTTTATACAAAATTAATATTGTTCTAGTAATAATAGTATTAATTTTATTAAGTTGTTGTCTTGGGTATTTTACTTTGGGAGGGATTCTACACTTGAATCCTAGTTCATCCATTAAGGAGAGCACAAGAACAAGAGAGTAGGAGAACTCTCTTGTGCCCATATAAACCGAAATACCATTGTAAGATGAAGATTTCTTCTTTATTTGATTATTGTTTGCATGCATAAGATCACCATTTAATTTAATGACTAAATTAACAAAAACATATATGAATATGTTAGTAAAGAGATCTAGATTTCTAACAATCGGTATCAAGAGCCTTGGTTGTTTGCATGCAAATCGGTTATAGTTTTTCCGAGTTATACGAATAACATATAAAACTTGTAAATTTGTGTTATTATGATATATCACGAAAATAATTTATGCATGTTAAAGTTTCTGGTCCTAAAATGTTTTTATGATATTTTGGTTATTTTATGGATTTTTATTGTTCATATTATACAATAATGACATTAAAATGTGATTTTATGATTAAAATGTCATTTTCAGACTAAAATTAGCTAAACTTCGAATTTTCCATTGATTTTTGGATATGTTATCACATATATTATTTTGAGATGACCTGTAAATTTTCATAATTTTTGGAGTTCTTATGCTCGAAAAATGGATTTTTCATGTTTAAAATCGGATTTAGATGAAAAATAGGTTAATATGAGATAAATTTCGAATCTGGTCATAGAAATTTAGTATGTTGTCACATGAAATTTTACAAGATGTGTGTAAAATAATAGGCTATATTGAAGTCTTTTTGCATGATTTATGATTTTTTGAAGAAAAATAGCATAAATAGTGACTTAATTAGTGAATAATTCCTAAAACATACTCAATGACTAAGGAAAAACGTCACATGTTGCATTTTATTATCTTTTTCAGATCTAAAATTGAAAGGTTGATGAATATAATTTTTCTCATGTTTTTATGATTTTTATTGATAAATCCGTTAAACCGCAATATAGTTTTTCCGATAATTTTACGAAATTTTAACCTAAGTTTTTGAACATTATGAGTGTCATGGTATTTTTCCAGAATGTTCACAAGTTTTAAATTTCAAATTTCAAATTTCAAATTTATTTGGAATTTTTTGTGATTTATTTGAAGATTATAGCTTATTATTGTAATTTTAGGTCCATTAATGAACAATTTTAGAAATATGAGTTAATTATGGTCAAATAGTTAGTGGAGACTAATTTTGAGTCCTAAGAGATTAGGGTAATTAACTTATGCATAAATATGAATTTATGTATTTTATTGTGATTTTAAAACATTGAATCACGCAAATCCGTAAAAACCGTGTAATATATGATATTGGCTACTTAAAGGCGATTTAGCATAAAATTGGGCATGTTCATACATATTATAATGCTGCATTTTCTTTATGATTGTCATAATTTTATTTTATGTAATTTTTGAATTATGTAATTTTACTTAGTATGACCTTAGTTTTTTAATTGATATTACCCGAAATGTATGGGAATATCGATTCGATTGTAATTTATTGTGATCTCGTATCACCGTTTTGTAATTTAATAGATTTATTTTATTTTAATTACAAATGTATAATAGGAAATTATGTAATTTTGTTATGTAATTTATTTATTCCGGAGTTCCTTGAAGACGGTGTCATTCAAGAAGGCGATACATAAAGACGGTGTTACCTCGAGATGCGTGCCTCAACCGAAGTTCAAGGGACCAATGGAGTTGGTTTCCGAATATGTAATAATTAAATAGTTTTTCTATTTTAGGAAGGCCATACTAGGATTTATTTTATGCTTTGCATTTTATTTATATGTCGCATGCATCGCTAAATCGCCATAACTAAAACATGCATTGTCATTTTATCGAGTTTATCGACCGTGTCAATTATAATTATCGTAGTTCACCGCTTTAGTTCACTTAAAACGTGATAGATAATAAATAGACATGACCTCTCGCTAAAAATAAACAATTGAGACATAGCCTTACCAAAAATTAGAAACCCATGAAGTACCGGTTTAAGAAGGAGTTGAGCCGGCTTTACCGTAAGACAAACCTTGTTACGTTGGTGAAGTGGGGTGATAAATGTCTACCCACCGAATTTATAAAGATGAGGGTTGTTTTCGGCTTTACCGATGCCCAAGTTGATGTAAGTTTGGATCATGGACACATTTATTTGAAATTTGGGTTGAACTCAACGAAAGTATTCTCGACGGTTGCCGGATGTGTTTCGGACTAAAGATAATTTTAAATGTAAATTTATCGACCAAGAGTTCTAAAAGTAGAATCGATTAAAAGGTTAATACACCAAGTTATATTGATAAGGGTTGTTTTTCGGCTTTACCGATGCCTAAATTAATATGAATTTGGGTCTTGGAATCATTTATCAAGTTGGGTAGAGGTCACTAGATAAATGCAATAAAACTTGTTTAAATTAAATTTTTACGAGTATTATTATTATTGATAAAACGACATTTGTTTTACTCCTTCTATTTTGTTTTGTAGACCACTTTCTTTTTCTCATAACAAATGGCTACACCAAACACAAACGCCACGCCTCTCGCTAATTCATCATGGCTCCGATCCTTCATGGATCGATGTAAACTTGAAAAGAATGGGTCAAATTTCTCCGATTGGGATGCCCAACTCAAACTAGCCGCCCAAGGTGACGACAAGCTTCGTTACCTAACCGAGGCCTCTCCACCCGAACCTAATACTAGGTCGACCGCCGCCACAAGGGAAGCATATGAGGCTTACCATAAGGAGTCCGCCGCAATGAAAAACGTGTTGATCTTTGCGATGGAGGCGGATCTCCAAAGGAGAGCCTTTAAGATGGGCACCGCTAATGAGATTTACTCCAAGCTTGTGACAATGTTTTCACAAACTCCGCGGATCGTCCAATATGAGGCGGCCGCGACATTCTTTGATCTCGACTTCAAAGAGGGCCAAAAGGTTAGCCCTCATGTGCTCAAATTAATGGAGCTAGTCGAGACCTTGAAAATTCAAAAGGTTGAAATCCCCAAAGAACTCATTGTAGATAGGATTCTACACTCCTTATCCAAAGTCAAGGCATATGTTCAATTCCGGGTGAATTTTAACATGCAAGACAAGGATGTGTCTCTTGAAGAATTGCACAAGTTACTTGTGCAAGCCGAAAGGGACATGGGGTTAAATGTGAACCCACCCAAGGATGTACTTAACATTAGCACCAAAAGCAAGGGGAAATTCAAGAAGAATGGGAGGAAGGGTAAGAAACAAGCTCCCACTTTCACCAAAGCTAAGACTTATGAAGCTAGCACTTCAAAAATCAAGAAGGGTCCTCTTGATAAATGCCATTATTGTAATGGTGTTGGACATTGGAAAAGAAATTGTTCCAAATACCTTGGTGATATTAAGGCTGGAAAGATTACTCCAGTAGGTAAATGACTATCCTTTCTTTTATGTTTATATTTCAACCATGGTATTGTGATACAAAGTTGTGATAATGTATCTCCCTTTTTATTGTAAATAGGGCCTCCACCAAGCAAAGACAAGGGAAAAGAAAAGCAAGCTTGAGATACCATCAAGAAGCTAGGAATAGCTTTCATGGAGCTTCGCTTTTTATTGTCTTATTTTAATTATGTTTTGGATTTTAGAACCTTTTAAATTTTCGTGTTCGACATGGAAATGTATTTTGGATAATTGGTTGTATTTTGGATAATGGTGACTTGGTTTGCAACCCAAGTCACCCGTTTTATCATTTTATCCTTGTTCTAAAATTCGTCTTTACATGCTTGCTCATAGAAACATATGATTATTCACTTAAAGTGATCTAATAGACAATTATAATGATGGGATTCATTATATGTCCACATGCTTAAGGCTTGTGTATGATCATTTACAAAGTGTCATTGAGTTTATGAACTCTCTTAAAGGAATGTCAATCAACCAAGTACACTTACAAAATCTAAAACAATTAGTCAAACCATGAGATAGTTCTCCTTATAAAATCATTATTTGTGTCTCATATGCTATCTTTGAATCTCTAGTGTATTTATTCTAAAGATAGAGTGGGAGAAAAATGAGGACACAAACCACTACACATATATGTGTACTTGTGTAAATGAGATCTATGCAAGGAAGAATGATTTAAATAAAGGTATATCTATTTATATAGTATGCCCAATAGATGAGATCTATGGTCTCGAATAAGTCTATATGATCTCAAGAGACCAAGTGAAGTAATCAAAAGAATATTTTCTCAAGATAACTACACGAGGAGACCAAAAGAAAGTTTTGGAAGAAAATGACTAATGTAAAGTCTTAACGAGAGTTTTGACTAGTTTATGATAAATTTTGACCTATAGTTTCAACCTTGATATTTACTTAAGAGCCTAAATGAATCAAAGTAACATCCTAGAAAATAAACAAGATTTATGGCTAGAGGTTGCAAGGATTGATATACCGATATCATCAATAGCTAAGTTTTAACCACGCTAATGTCATTACTTAACCTCATTATGAAAATGAATTGGTTAAACTTCCTTCCGAAAAGGGTATTTTGAAGGACGTGTATTAGATATTATTTATATTTAAACAATGACATTGCTACGCATCATTATGATATGAATGAGTTAGAGATTAAAATCTCTTTCCATAAGGTTAAGATGAGACCACTTCAAAATAGGTATTTTGAAAGGATATGATAGGGAACATATATGGTTTTATCTCAAACAAAGCAATAAATTTCAATTCTTGAAATGTCTCAATTGAGTAGTCAATTGCGAATCAAGTGGGAGTTAGAAATTATCATGTGAAGACATGGAATTTAGTGGGAGCAATCATCTTGTGAAAGTTTACAACTCATTACTCATTAGGAATGACGAGCTAATACCTTCTTTCACAAAGAAGTATTCGAGTTTTCAATTCTGGATGAAAATGGACTATGATGAATCCAATTACATCAAGAGATGTTGGATTAGTATTGAAGAGATACACATTGAATCAACAAAAAAAAACATAGGTTATTCATGCAAATGAAAATGGAATTGCCATTAGCAGTCATGGTCGTTCATTGAACCTAAGAACGGTTGATCTCATGATTATTAGTAACTAATGTTTCCGCCATTAGAATAATCATGCACATGTCCAATGGTGAATCATATGCATAAGAGCATGATGATTCATTGGCAAGCCATACAAGAAACGTCATGAATTCTCGAGGAGAATCCGATGAGCGATTTCAGTGTTTGAAAGAATACTCTGTTATGTGTCAAGAGATTGCACATATTAAAATTCAAACAACATGTGAGGATTTATGAAAATCCTAAGCTTTTCAGCTAAAAAGAGAAATAAGAATTTTTGAATAGTACTTGGTTGAAGTAAGAAGTTACTCAAAACTAATCTTTCCTAAAATGCTAGGACTTGTGAGAAGTGCTAGGCTAATCATCTTGACAAATTGTTGCAAGACTCTACAAAACATATACCTAGTGCATTGTGTGTGGGTAGAGTACTTGATCAGTGCAAGTCATACCATTCACCACAAATTCGTTTGTTATGTGATAATCGACAAAGAAGTTCTTTCAAGAAAAGGAGCCGAAACCGAGGTTGTGAACCTAGATTTGTACTTGGTAAGGTTCATGCTATGAGAAGATAACATGAACGTAAAGGAAAATGCGATTATAAGAAGTTTGAACTCATGGACACGTGGTATGTTAAACTTCTATTGCAATCAAACAAGTGTTTACACACTTACGATATGCATCACAAGGTTGTAATATGGTATTGACTACCAGAATGTGATGTCGACATTTGTCGTTTGAGTTATTATTAACTCACCTTATACTTTGTTACATCCAAAGGGGTTGTGGAGACAATTGAACCCCGTTAAAGTGAACACGGATTAGCATTGTATTTGCCCATAGTTACTTACATGAGGTGACGTCTCGAAGTAACTAGAGTGTGATGCGATTGATGGCAAGTTCAAGTGCCATAGAGTCATATGAGAATGACTAGTCGATCATATAGGTAGACTGTTAGGAACATTTTGTCGGGCCTTATGACCGCTTATAGAGTTCTGGCAAATTTATATAGCCTGGTCGTGGCGAGAGCTACTATAGTATTCGAATGAGTCGATTCTTTTGACTAAAGACTATTCGCCTAAGATGGCACAATTTCAGATTAACTTTGATTTGTGTTACTACGACCTTCGTAAATGGGGTCAAATGGGCACATTTTGGGTTATGATGGCTGTGGCTAGTCGAAGGGAATGAGTGCGATAGGAATTGTCCACCCCTAGTCAGGGTTATAACAATATATCAGGGCCACTCGAGGAGTAATGAACTGGAAATGTGTGGCCACGCTCGGAATGTATCCATGGTGGATAAATCCGGTCAATCAGTTGTTCTCCAGATCGAGGAAACCACTCTCGATATGATCACTTGCAAGTACGACCTGAAGGACACCTTGCATTGAGTGGGAGATAGTAATAGGACAAGAGAATTGGTGACGCACACTTGTCGAGGACAAGTGGGAGATTGTTGGAATTTGTGTCCTCCGACAATAATGCGATCACAACTGTTGATCATGATGATCACATGTTTAAGTCTCATTATAAAGAATACAATTGGAAAGTAATTTTTATCACAATCGGTCCACACATATCGGTAATGATTGGCTGACTAGAGTTTGACATTACTGTCATGAGACGGTGGTGATCAGTTGATCCCCTTAGGTCATACCTAAAGGATAACACACTTAATTGATCATTTAATTGATCGTATGACGATACGGGTCAATTAAATTACTTAAAATTGACGGACGATTTTGGAAGTAATATTTACGTGTCTTATTGAAATTGATTAAATAAGATACGGTCTAAGTAATCGAATTGTTTCATTACTTAGATGAAATTATTGTTTAAGGAAACAATTGAAATTGAATGAATTATTATAAATACAAGTTATTGTGATTTATAAATTGGTAAAATATTTTGGTACAAGCAATTATGAATTGCTAAGTCGATTTTTGTATATGACGTATTTTTATTAATACGTTGATTTTTAATATGTTAAAAATACATAACAAATTTATGTGACATATGACATGTGACATGTGACAAATTGACATTTTGACAAAGATAAAATGGAGACCATTTTATCCATGTTAGCCGAAAATAATGGGAGGATTAAGGAAATATTATGTTTATTGTGTGAGTGGTAAGCATAATGATTTCCCTAATTTTCTAGCCATGCAACCTAGTGATTATTGTGAAGAACAACTAGTGCATGCATTGGTCCCTTCTCTTCCCCCCTTTACCCTGTTTTGATGGAGCAAAGCCAAGAGTTTTGCTCTATTATTTACCTTATATTCACTATAATGTTAACTAGTGAAAAATTCATTCTATCATCCATCTAAAATAAGAACTTTTAGAAAGATAAAAACCTTCCTCTTCCTTCTTTCTTTAAGAGACCAAAATCAAATATTTTTGGGTCAATTTTTATACAAAAGTAATATTGTTCTAGTAATAATAGTATTAATTTTATTAAGTTGTTGTCTTGGGTATTTTACTTTGGGAGGGATTCTACACTTGAATCCTAGTTCATCCATTAAGGAGAGCACAAGAACAAGAGAGTAGGAGAACTCTCTTGTGCCCATATAAACCGAAATACCAATGTAAGATGAAGATTTCTTCTTTATTTGATTATTGTTTCATGCATAAGATCACCATTTAATTTAATGACTAAATTAACAAAAACATATATGAATATGTTAGTAAAGAGATCTAGATTTCTAACAGTCCTGAATGCAGTCTTTGGAATATCTTCATTCTTAATTCTCAACTGATGGTACCCCGACCTCAAATCAATCTTAGAAAATATTCCAGCCCCACTCAGCTGGTCAAATAAATCATCAATCCGCGGCAAAGGGTAACGGTTCTTGATAGTCACATTATTCAGCTCTCTATAGTCAATACACAACCTCATGCTCCCGTCTTTCTTTTTAAGAAATAACACAGGTGCTCCCCAAGGTGACACACTCGGCCTCACATATCCCTTATCCAACAACTCCTCCAACTGCTTTTTAAGCTCCTCCAACTCTTTAGGTCCCATCCTATAAGGTGTTTTAGAAATCGGTCCCGCCCCAGGTTTTAAGTCAATGCCAAAATCAATATCCCTCTAAGGTGGTAACCTTGGAATCTCATCTGGAAACACATCCTGAAAGTCTTGCACAAAAGGTATAGATGCCGCACCAGGCACCTTCTCTCGCGTGTCCCTCACATGACACAAGATCAACTCACCTCTCTTCCTCAAACAAGATTTTAAGGTAACTGTTGAGATAAGTTTTATTTTTGGTTTAACTACAAATCCCTTGTAAGACACTTTTATTCCCTTAGGTCCACTCAAGGTTACTTTCTTTTGGTGACAATCTATAAAGGCTATATATTTACTCAACCAGTCCATCCCTAAAATTACCTCGAAACCACCCAAGGGAAATTCAATTAAACTTGTCAAAAAGATAGCTTCCCCAATTTTAACTGACACATCTCTATACACACGACTACAAGGTATGGAATCCCCCGAAGGTATATCAACTAGGTCTTTTATCTCATCATATTCTTTCAAGTTTAAAGTCCTAGCATGCTTACTTGAAATAAAAGAGTGGGTAGCTCCCGAATCAAACAAAAAAAAGGTAGGCTCAGAATTAACAAGAAATGTAC
The DNA here is from genome assembly GCF_048544455.1 of Silene latifolia. Taxonomy (NCBI): domain Eukaryota; kingdom Viridiplantae; phylum Streptophyta; class Magnoliopsida; order Caryophyllales; family Caryophyllaceae; genus Silene; species Silene latifolia. The sequence goes on along the minus strand of NC_133537.1, from coordinate 185,171,647 downwards.
CCGTGACAACATGAGCATCTTCCTCAACAGCTTCCTTTCCCATCATAAATAATTTCCCACTACTCTTAGCTCCACTCTGGCTAGCTGATGCTGACCCTTTCTGCTGATTTCCACTGTTCATTATCTTCTGAAAATTATTACTTTGATTGTTGTTGAAGTGATTTTGATTGGAATAATTGTTGTTGCTCCTGTGATAATTGCCACCACCAAATCTTGGATTATAATTCCAATAATTCTGCATAGGAGTACGATAGCCTTCACTCTGGTTCACATTTACAAAACCCCTTCCTTGACTTCCCACATGAACTCTGCAATCATCAATCTTATGACCCACTTTCCCACATCTAAAGCAAGTAAGCACACCGCCTCCCGAAGATCCTCTTCTGCCGAAACCTCCATGGTTTCCATTCCCATTCTGCCCATTGTTAGAGAAAAAAGATCGGTATGGATTCACATTTTGTTTCTTATTCCCAGCATTCTCACTTGCAGCCCCAGTCTTTCTCTTCCCACCCTTTTCTTTCTTTTCTTCCTTAAGCATATCTGCAATCCTCTCAGCATGTCCAGCTCTTTGATACACGTCATCCATGTTACTTGGTTGCCCAGCTGCCAACCTCTTTTTGATAGTTGTGGCCAACCCCTTCTCGAATCTAAGTGCCAACATCTCCTCACTGAAGTTTAAGTCTGCAACATACTTAGATAGCTCCATGAACTTATTGTAGTAGGTCTCCACTGTCATCTCATCTGTCATTTTGAAAGAGTCAAATTCTGCTCTCATTCTGCTCTTAATGTGCTCTGGAACGAACACAGCATTCATAACCTTCTTGAACCCCGACCACCTCACATAATCACTTCCACTATTTGCAGCAGCCTCTCTCACAGCCTCCTTGCTTCTAGTCCACCATATACCAGCTTTCCCTCTTAGATAATAAGCAGCCTGATCCACTTGCATTTCTGCAGGACACTTCAATAGCGCAAAAAGATTATCAAATTCTCTGTGCCAATCTCCCAATAGAGAAGGTGCTCCCAAACCATCATACTTCGTAATCCATTTGATCCACAACCTGTCAGCCTTTGAGTAAATCCAATCAATCATCTTAGCAACAACAGCAACATTCCAAGTTTCAGCTTTCTTGATGCAAAGTCCTCCTTCTGTTTTTGGTAAGGTGACTGTATCCCATCCTACCAGAGGCACTCTATGGAATTCAGCACTGCCATGCCACAAATAATTCCTACATATGGACTCTATTCTTCTGATGACACTCTTGGGGAGAATGAAAATGTTAGACCCATAGGAGTACAGAGTATTTAAGACAGAGTTGATAAGTGTGAGTCTACCAGCATAAGATAATTTTTTTGCTCTAAGACTCCTTATCCTGTTAACCAGTTTCTCAGCTAGAATATTGCATTCCCTCTTTGTGAGCCTGCTAGGCTGGATTGGGACACCCAGATACCTGAAAGGCATCTGTCCCTCAATAAAACCAGTCACCTGCTTGATATCCTCCTTCAAAGTTGTAGCTATTCCATTAAAGAACACCTCAGACTTAGAATTATTTATAGATAAACCTGATGCTTTAGAGAAAGAGGAGAAAGCTCTAAGGAGCAGCATCACAGACTGAGCATTCCCCTTGCAGAACAGAAGGAGGTCATCTGCAAACATCAAATGGGTAAGATTGAGTTCTTTGCAAAGGGGATGGGAAGGGCCATTTAGTAGTAGCATATTTGATGGTTCTTGTTAGATAGTCCATACAAAGAGTAAAAATCAAGGGGGAGATAAGGTCCCCTTGTCTTAATCCTCTTTGCCCTTTGAAGTACCCAAACTACCATTCAGGGATAGAGTGAAAGAAGTTGTTTTAATGCAAGTTATGACCTGTTGATAGAAAAATTCAGGAAACTTCAGACCCTGCAGTAGGCTTTCCACAAAATCCCATTTAACTGTGTCATAATTTTTTTGGAGGTCAATTTTGAACAAGCATCTAGGAGACACTGTTGTTCTATTGTACAACTTAACTATGTCTTGACATATCAAAATATTCTCCAGAATGGATCTACCCTTAATAAAAGCACCCTAATTCTCATGAACAATATTAGGCAAAACCACAGATAGTCTGTTGCAAAGCAATTTTGAGATAACTTTATATATCATATTGCAACAGGCAATAGGCCTAAAATGTTTGACAGAGGTAGGCCTCTCACATTTGGGAATGCGAGTAATATTTGTAGCATTGATCTGATTCAGAAGTTTGGCAGTTGAAAAGAAGCCCTTAATTGCAGCACAAATATCATGACCAACAACATCCCAAGCATCTCTGAAGAAACCACTAGTATATCCATCTGGACCTGGGGATTTATCAATAGGAGTTCCAAAAAATATTCCTTTGATTTCCTCATTTGTGACTGGTAGCATAAGGGAATTAGCTTGCTCCTGAGTACAACAAGACCCTTGATTCAGGATAGCAGTTCTCACATTCTCAATAGTTTTCCTACTGCCTAATAGATCTTTATAATAATCAAGAAATGCCATCTGAATGTTATCACTATTAGTGCATAATTTCCCATGTTGATCTTCAATTTGTATAACCTTATTTCTCATTTGTCTCTTCTTAATAACACCATGGAAATATGCAGTGTTTTGATCCCCATCCTCCAACCATTGACGTTTAGCTTTCTGCTGAAGGAAACTGTTTCGTGCCATTGTTAAATTTTTAATATCCTGCTGAAGCTGAGTTAAATTCTTCTTTTCTACAATAATTGTCTTGTTTTTTATATCAGAATATCACTCTGAATTTAAATTTTTGAGCACAGTTTCAGACCTTTCAACCTCTTCACTACACTGAACATCTTGTAGCCATCATACTGCTTACACTATTCTCCCTTCACTCTATCAATGAATCTAGGTGCCTGCCCTCACATATTGAAATACTTAAAACTGGCATTTTTGAAAGTACCAATCTTAACATTACTAATAATGCAAGGACAATGATCAAAAAGACCTTCAGGATAGAAGTGAGCCACCATATTAGGAATGATATCTAGCCAAGCTTGATTAACCAGAAACCTATCCAATCTACTGTAAATCCTGGTGTTAGGGTCTTGTTTATTATTCCACGTATACAAAGCACCAGTGGAAGGAATATCAGTCATGCCACAGATCCTCATACATCTTATAAAGTCATCCAAATCAGCCTGTTTGGTATTACCTTCCACCCTCTCATCAGGACACAGAACAGTATTGAAGTCCCCAGCAAGAGCCCAAGGTCCAGGACAGTGGAGATTGATAAGTTCAAACTTATGCCAAAGATCAACTCTGTCACTACCCTCATTGAAGGCATAAATCATAGTCAAGTGGAAAGCTTGCTGGATAAATTGTGCATCATACTGCAGAATTTGCACATCAAATAAACTTGGCTGCCATAAAATCCACACTCTACCTCCTTTGTGATACCTACAGTTCGTAGTAACACTCCAACCATCCAGCATATTATTAGCAATATTAAAGACATTATCATTATTTATTTTAGTTTCTAGCCAGCCAAACAAGCCAACTCCTTTATTGTGAATAAACCATTTTACTTCTTTTTGTTTATGTACACTATTGAGGCCCCTAACATTCCAAAACCTAAATTATTCATTGGAAGATTTTGGAGAAAGGGTGCCTATACCAATCCTACATTTTGGGGTTACTGATCCATCTAGAGCCTGTAAATATGTCTTGCCTGCTGTACTCTGCAAACCACCACTGCTAGAGGTTCCCCTTGTGTCTCAGTGGCTTGCTTTACAGGAGTAGACTCTGGTATCACAGCTACTGCAACACTACCTGTATCCTGCACAGGGATATCAACAATTGTCTCAACAAAGGGATATCAACAATTGTCTCAACAATTGGTTCTGTCACAGGTACAGTCACAGGTTTAGTAGCAGTTGGCTCAACAGGTTTCCACACTTTCTTAGTTACAGGTTTCTTCTTGGCTACCATATCAGTTTTCTTGCATTGATCACTAACATGACCAATACCCTTGCATTTCAGGCATACATCTGGCCTCCATTCAGATTCAATTTTAATTGAAACAATTTTACCCGATTCATTAAGGAATTTCACTTGCTTAGGGCATTTCTAACCAACATTCGGTTCAATCATTACTCTAGCAAACCCAAGTCTTGTGTTCTCACTGGTTGCTTGATCAGATTTAACAAATTTAGCAACCAGTCCAGCTATGGTAGGCAGGCATTTACCCCAGAATCTCAATGGGAGATCATGTAACCTAATCCATGCTGGGACAACTTTGACCTCCTCCTTTGTAAGTTCAATGTCCTCCATCCAAGGTCTTACAATAAGCGGCTTATTATCAAACATATGGTAGCCAGCTTTCAATATAGTCTCTTTATCCTTATTTTCCTTAAACCTTACCAAAAAAAAACTCCACTGGGAAGAAATGATAACTTATCAATGCCATATTTTCCACATATTCGATGAATGTAGCCATGAAGAACATCCCATGGTGGATTTGCCCCCAAGAACGAAGCAATACACAGCCTGAGTCCAATATGCTACTTCATCCTTAGTATCATCAGATGAAAATTGTATTAGATTATCTAAGCTTCCTTCTTCCTTCTCCTCTATAGGAGATTTAGCCTTTTTCCCACGCTTAGTAATCCATATACCGTTCTCCTCAAGCCCATCATCATCATCAGATGGCAGTCCAGGGATGCCATTGATCTCCTGCATGCTTTTGGTACGTAGAACATCATCCTTAGAAGGTCCTTTCACTCTGCTAATCCTTTGTGAAAACGATTCCCTACGTTGAGATTGCATCTTACCTAATCTACTAAAACGTTTTTGTATTGTTTTTGCGGAAGAATTACGTACCATATGCAAGATTAGAGAAAAAAAATGGAAGCCCTAGACGAGGAAGAAGCAAATCGCCTCATTAGGGTTCATTTTTTTTTTCTTTTATAGAAACGTTAAAGCTTAATTCTTTTACCGCGGTCCCTTCAATATATACTTATATGATATTTTGAAATGCATGGAAGATCTAGATGAGTGAGATAGATCATCAATTGGTTCCATCGCCGCCACAAGTTGATATGTTTCCAGTGGTTATATGCTTACTTTTTTCAACTTTTTGGTTAGGATTAAAGGCGCCTTTACAACACAACATTGTAAAAAAGTAAAGGGAAAAACAATTGAATTTTCCAAGAGGTATTATCAAGATGATAGGTACACTATTGAACATGGTTTAGCAGAAATGCCACCTTAAGAATGTAGAGGAGTAGGGAAAGACTTCATTCTGGACTACTTGCGAGCAAGAGACTTCAAGGTCATAAAAATCCATTCATATACCATGACGATTATGATGAGCATTGTACATGAAAGAAAAGAGTTATTGTTTGTTATTTCGCACTTCATATATGATTTGCGAGTTTCATAACAAATAGTTATACCCTTAGGGTGTGTTTGGATTGGGGAATTTAGAGGGAAAAGAAAATGAGGTAGAATAGGGGATTTAAAATCCCTTGTTTGGATAGCATGTAAGGGTGAAGGGAAATGGAGGGGAGAGATTTGGAGGAATCCATTTTCTCTCCTTCAAGGCAAATCAAAATCTTTACATAAGAGGCAAGATTTGGAAAAAAAATGTATCCAAACACCCATATCTCATTTGTCCTCTCCTTCCCTTACCTCCCTTTCTCTTCCCTCCTTTCCCCTCCCCTCTCTTTCCCTCCACTTTTGCTATCCAAACACACCCTTAATGTCTTGAGAATTTAGTTGATAAGTAGATACTCCATTTACCTAAATATATTGATGATTATGTTGCCAAAAAAAAAAAAATATCGATTATGGCCAATTAGAGAATACCATGAGTGCTCTTTTGCGGTTCTCCATAATAGTTCTTTTTTATTGATTTTTGAGTGTATATATATTTTTCTAAAATGTCAATTATTTGTGTACATTTTAACTTAATACAATATTTTTAGCTATAATTTTTAAAAGCCATCTACATATCTTTTTATGCATGTCCGTACAATTTTGCATGGGTTCTAAGCTAGTTTAGCCTATACACATGTGAACTTTTTGGTTTTTTAGTATGAGGAACTGTTGTTTATCTTATCTTTCGTCTCTTATTACCTGTTTAAAATGAAAAAAAAATCATATGCTAAATAACAGAAAGTGAAACATCGGATTGATAGACCTTTTGAGCTTCAGGCTATTTGGAGAATACCTTGCTAGAGTAGCGAGATGCAAATAGTTAATATGAATTAAAATTCTTTTCACATGCTCAATTATACCTACTTTTAAATAAATGGTGCAATATGTCACGTGTCTTCTACTTCAGGAGTCTAAACAATAAGTTGAAGGGTCTAACAAGAGATTTTAGCCAAGCTTGAGCAAGAAGATAAGATGGTAATACACTAAAAGATTCGTAAGAGAGTAAGATGCCTACATCTTTTGTTATGTAGAGGTTGATACATTGGTTAATGTTTACCATATAAAAGCAATATATGCTTATTTGTATAGCTTTCCTCTATTCAAATTAGGGCATTCAAATCTCTGAACAACCAAGTATCCGCTTCAAAATCACACAGTTATGTTAGAGCAAGTATTCGCTTTGCATCAGTTTAATTATTTTTCCTCTTACAGTTGACGCTCTATAAATTTTAGAATACTTTAATGGTGTTACCTAATAACTACTAATTTAAAACTACTTTTGTTGTTATAAAATTTGAACAGGCTAGAATAATCCGTTTAGCAAACAACTCGCAAAATAATAATATCTTGTTTCGTTTTAACTTTTGTCCCCTTATTTAGAGACTGTCCCAGGAAAAAAAAGGTATCAATTGCATGTGTTTCTTATCGCAACTTTTGTGAGTTACGCTCAAAAATTAAAACTACAGCGATATAAATACCTTGGGGTATGGTGCACGAACCGTGCCGTGAACCAACTAGTTCGTATAAAGTATAGAGTAGAAAGGGTGTAATTTATACGTAGTATGTACAACGTATGAAATATTGGTGAAAAATTGACACACCGATGAAATTTTGACCGGAAAAATAAAAAGAACTTGATTTCACTTTATAACAAAGTTAAGGGGGTTGTTTACTCAGAAGCAAAGTTAAGGGGGTTAATCTCACATTGAAGCAAACTTAAGGGGGTCGTTTGGCCACTTTCGCGCTATTTTGTTTATGTTGACGTGCGGAAAATTTTAGTCTAAAACATTAGAATGTGAGTTGAATACTTGAAAATTGAGTTTGGATCAAATTTGGATTATCAAATTCCTTGTATTGCCAAACATAGAAATTGGATTTCAAATTTTAAATTTCAAATTCTTTGTTTCTCAAAAAAGCATTTGAATTGATATTCATGATTTCACTTTTTTAATTTGAGATTGATCATTTAAAATGAATTCCAAGTATTCAAACGCTCTCTTAAGAAGTTTGAAATTCAAAATTTTAGCGGAGACAAATGAAAATAACTAGGTAATTTACCGTAATACCGACGCTCAATTTGAGTACCACCCGGTGACGACATCTCATTTTTCATACAATATTGTATAGTATGTACCCTACTAGGCTACTACATACAAGGGCTTAGCAAAAAAAATCCGATAAAAAATTTGTTATCCGAATCCGATCTAAAATCCGAATTAAAAAATCTGAATATGTGGATACCATTTAAATTGGACATTCGATTTGGCTTTTTCCCGATTAAACTGGATCAGATGTGGATTGAGAAATTTAATCCGGATATCTGAATCCGATCCAAATTTTAAAAAACTTAAAATAAGAGGAAAAACTTAAACATAAACCACGACACACATTATAAAGTAATAACAATAATAATATACATTATACAAGTCAGTAAACACAATTGCACAAACTAACAAACCTAAATCCTAATTCTCATCTCGCCTCTCTAATCTATTAATCTCTATCGTCTTTTTCATTCTCATCTCGCCATTTTCCAGCTCATAAGTCATCATTATTATCACTTCATGATGAGGTAGTTTCGTTCTCTTATTTTATAATCTTTATTTGATACCAGTCGATTTTATAATTACTTTCGTGTAGATACCTCATTTCTGCACCTCCCGCCAACCATCCAGTGATGATTGGGCCGCATGTTTGGTACGCGGAATGATTTATGACAGTTCGTAAGTTTATCGTTAGGTGATAGCTCAAATACTCGAGTCTACTCCTTGGTCGTCATCTACGCACCGATACGGTCCTTTTGACAGTAATTAGAGTTCATTTGGAGTCCGGGTCAAAAGCCGCTTTATTTTCTAAGAAACCGTTTAAAATGCCGAGTCGGAATGTTCTAGAATATTCCAGATATTTATTCCCAAATCAAATTTTATATCTTTTGGTAAAATATCTTCCGTATGTCATATTTTACGGAGTAAGAAAGTATAGATGTACCGCATTTCCATAACAGAAACACGGAAATCTTTCTTCCGGAAGAGGAAACCTCTGGGAAAATGACGCAGCAGATGCCGCGCCTCTTGGAAGAACCGCAGCAGCTGTTGTGCCTCTTCCCCAGCCCTGTTTGGCTGTTTACGGAATATTTCAGTGATTTCTTTCCAACGTTTCTGTCATTCCAAAACTCTTCACATTTTTTTGGTATAAATAGAGACCTCCGGTCTCCATATTTTTCACGCGAGTGTCCGCCCTTCTCTTCTCCCTTTGCATTCTAGACCTTGCTCTAAGCTTTTGACACCTACGTGCTTGATCAGTCAACCACGTAAGCTCAGATCATTCTGATAACCAGTCACGTTGCATGACCGACCAATTTGACCACTACACATCAATCAATTAATCTAAAATCCTCTAACGAGGGCACTTTCTACATACATTCGAGTCGAGCAATCACTGACGTTAACTTAGTTAATCTCGTTCCGTCAAACATGTAAGTCTGAGGGTGTAAATCCCACTTTTAATTTATGTTTTTATTTTTGTACAATTTAATGTAAGGTTTACGTCAAAAGTATACTCAAAACAATTCTAAAAAACCCTTTTGTAAAATTGTTTTTACAAAACAGCGGAAATCAGACGTTAAGTAGAAACGCAGCAGCAGTTGCGCCTCTTCGAAGAGTCACAACGTATGTTGCGCCTCTTCCAGAGGCTGCTTGCTGCTCCTGCTCTTCTTCTTCTTCTTCTTCTTCCTCGGGTTTCCATTGTTTTGCCTTTTTCGTCTTATTTTCTTATTTCCTTTCATCCTTCAGTACATAAACATCTTTTAATAATTCTCTTTTAATCACGGCGCTTTATAAAGGCCTAAATCCCTTATAATTCAATATTTGCGGGTTTTCGTAGCTAAATAAAACCCGGATTTTAGGAACTCGATTTGTCCATATCAAGTTTCTGGGATTCGTATTTTGTACATGCTTTTTATATGCTGTTTTGTTTGTTTTCCAACCGTCTTAAACCCAAGTTTGGTTAATAAATTAATTTTGACACCGTAAACAAATCTAACTCGTTTTAATCCGTTTTAGTTATCGCTTTTATGACGTTTCCAGATGTACATAACCTACTAAATCACTTTTACTCGAGTTCCCAATCAATAATTGATCTTAAACTTATCAACGAACATTAACGGATTGCGGTTCGGACTTCACAGGAAGAGCTCAACTCCCGAATAGACGCAGGAGGAGCTGCGCCTCTTCCAAGGGACGCAGCAGATGCTGCGCCTGTTCTGAGGTGATTTCTCTCCCTGAACTCGTTTCGCCTTGATGTAGTCTCTAATTACGTGTTTAATTAACTAATAATCGTAATATCACCCCTAATCTGACCTATTTTATCGCTTTAATTTCTACCCTTTTATTTTTTCCCTCTACTTTCATCTTCAAAATTCCGTTTTAAGTGTATTTTTGACGTAAATCAATTAAACCATTGTAATCATTGTAGTTTTAATTATTGTATTTTATTTACAGTTTGTTTATTCGCTCTTGTATGATTTATTTGCTTGTCTTTCACATGTAATCGATCTAACTCTCGACTTCGACCTAAATTATTTGCTAAAATTATGTGTTAACCGACATAGTTTAATTTCACATGCTAGGATTAATCTGTGGATGTTGCATTGCATGCGTATAATTGATGACATATCAACTATGAACGATTTCCCTAATCATTAGTAGAGGCCGCTATCGAGGCGGGCGGGATTAGGTGTTCAGTAAAAGGACTTCCTAATACGTACCCTCACCCCTTACTCCAGATCTCTGTGAACATCCGTGTTCATTGGCATCCACGAGAGT